>NW_010967219.1:428612-464758 GCF_000463585.1 Tarenaya hassleriana
TTCCTACTTTGCAAGGAGTAAAATCCTGGCTAGGATCAGTTTTTTCGATGAAGGACTTAGGAGAAGCCGCCTATATTCTAGGAATCAAGATCTATAGAGATAGATCGAGAAGGCTTCTTGGTCTAAGTCAGAGTACATACATTGACAATGTCTTGAATCGGTTCAAGATGCAAGACTTCAAGAGGGGTGCCTTGCCAATGGGACATGACGTTGCTCTTAGCAAGACTCAGTGTCCAAAGACACAGGATGAGCGAGAGCGCATGAGTAGGATTCCATATGCCTCGGCAATTGGATCTATCATGTACGTCATGTTGTGTACTCGTCCGGATGTATCATATGCATTGAGTATGACTAGTAGATATCAGTCTACACCAGGTGAGGCTCACTGGATTGCAGTCAAGAACATCCTTAAGTAGTTGAGAAGGACTAAGGATTTGTTCTTGGTGTATGGCGGATTGGAAGACGAGCTCGCTATAAGGGGTTATACCGATGCTAGTTTTCAGACCGATAGAGATGACTTCAGATCACAGTCATGTTACGTTTTCTGCCTGTACGGTGGGGCTATTAATTGGAAAAGTTCCAAACAACCAACTGTGGCAGATTCACTACAAAAGCCGAGTACATAGCAGTATCGGATGCAGCTAAGAAAGCTGTTTGGATCAGGAAATTCGTGGGAGACCTGGGAGTTGTTCCTAGCATTGCAGATCCCATTGAGTTGTACTATGACAACAATGGTGCGATCGCACAAGCTAAGGAACCCCGGTCACACCAGAGATCCAAACACATACTCAGGCGATTTCACTTGATCAGAGAAATCATCGACAGAGGAGACGTGAAGATAAGCAGAGTGTCGACGGATGATAATATTGCCGACCCGCTGACAAAGCCACTCCATTCGTCAAAGCATGATGGTCATGTTAGGGGTATGGGGATTAGATGCTTGCAGGATAGATCATAGAGCATAGTGGGAGATCGTTGGTTGTAATGCTCTACGATGATCCGTGATATGACATTTTGACCATGTATTGATTCATTGGTTTATGAATGTATTACTTTTCCGGTTATATGATTGGCATGTTTGTTATATTTCGGTAGATATCCTTGAATCATTGTAGATGATTCTAAACTCCCTGGTCAGTTGTCATTGTGGGAACAATGATAAAGTAAGACCAGCATGAGGTGTGCTTGATGATGATGATGATCATATGTATTGGATGCAAATCACAATCATTGGTACTCGTTTGGAACGAGTGACTGGATGACCCGCATGAGATTGTCATATGGACATGAGTCATGACTTGAATCTCATACAGCGGTTCGTTCTTGGATCCTCAGACCTGAGATGTCTACAGTATCTAATATGAGGAGTGGCATGTCTTGACTGCGTCAAACGTCGTCTTTAACCGGATGATCATAACAGCGTTGCTCAGATACGTTCATGAATCATATGTAGATAGTAAACATGCAATACGGGCTTATCACCTCGTTAACAGGAGAGATGTCGCTGGGCCCCTCGTGGAAATCGGACTATGAAAATGCGTGGCCACGCTATAGATGAAGTTACATCTGTTACGTTTCCTGGGATCTCAAGAGCGAATCTAATTCCTAAGAGATCGGTTCTAGGGTTTGCGCAGCGGATGTAAAACAAAAATTTGATGAAACCCTAAAACCTATCATGCATGATCTTGTAGAAACGTTAGAATGCTTACCTCAATCGATCCGGGACCTGTATCAATTGATATGTTCGTCCGATCACGTAAGACAGGAAGAATACCTCACTCTCTACACGTATCCACACGGCGGAAAGGATTCCAATGGTTGGAACTTGTCTGCTAGAACTGAAGAACACGTTCTTCTTTGCGCAAGGGTTTCAGGGATCTAACTCTTAGGTTTTCAACTCTCAAAAACTCCCCAAAGGGTCTGAAAGTCGTGCCAAGAGGCTTGGGAGGCGTTCCCTAAAGTTAATCCCACTTAAAACCCTAATTAGAGCGAGTTTAGGAAATCCCGACGTCTGGACTGATCGGTCTAGGCCTGGACCGATCGCTCTGGAGCTTTTTTATGTGTGGACCGATCGGTCCATGGTTCCGGACCGAGCAACATCTGCACCTTACCTCTGGACCGACCGGTCCACGTGTCTAGACCGACCGGTCCACGTGTCTGGACCAATCGGTCTGGGTTGGCTAGACCGATCGGTCTAGACCTTCTGGACCGGTCGGTCTGGCCTTCGCTCCACCGGGATTTTCTCGTCTCTTCTCGCGCATTCATCCTTTCCTGTGTGTGTGACACTGTAGACTCATCCGATATAGCAGTATAACCCGAAATCTCTTATTTCGGTTACACAAGTCATAGGCGGTCTCTAGCAAGACACTATGACTACCTATCTCGAATAGAGTTTGTTCGTGATTATACGAACGCCAGTGATGATTCCGGTTGATGATCCTTTTGTATCGCAATATCATACGTCGAACATAAGGCATGGACAAGCCACCTTATCTGATTCGACTGCTTTATAGTTCACTGAGTTCGACTATCTGAAATAGACGACGTTCGTCTATAGTGCGGCTACACATTTCTACAGTCGGCTCACACGAGGGGCCCAGCGATATCTCTCTCTTTTACAAGAGGTACAAATCCTGTCTTGACTATCTACAATCCAGCACATGATTCGTTTTGTACCTGATACATGCCTACATAGTCCTCCTGTTACGCAGGACGTTTGACGTATTCAAAGTACGCAACTCCTCATGTTGGATTCCGTAGATATCTCAGGTCTTAGGATCCAATCATGGAACCGTCATATGAGATTCAAGTCATGACGCAAGTCCATGTGACAATCTCATGCGGGTCAATCCAGTATTCCGTTCTCCAACAGATACCTATGATCGTGATCGTATCCAATACCTATGATCATCTATATGATCATCAATCACACATCATACTAGTCTTAGTATATCATTATTCTCACAATGATACATGACTAGGGAGTTTAGTATTATTCATAATAATACATGGATTTCATAGCATATCAAGTATGCACAATACGTAATGAAACAAACACTCATCCATAAACTAATAGAAAGTGTCAATACATCAAATGTATCTAAATAAAGCTCGCATAACAGTACATCATAGAGCACTAAACCAACAACATCTATTTATCAGTCGATTTGTCAAGACGAGTAAGCGGTTGAACTTGAAGGGTGGCCCATACGATGCCCTTGTTCAACATATGACATCGTGAGATAAATGATCAGAACTCAAGCTATTGCTACCTTGGTTAGATCACCTCTAACTCTATTCAAAGTGGGTGGTCATGGCGTCTTGCCAGAGGCTAACCATGACTTGTGGTTCGGAAAACGGTTTTCGAAGCCACTACCACTTCGAATGGGCTTACAGGGTCACACACCATTAGGGATGGACCATATGTGAAGAGTACGATGCGAGAAGGAACGACGGAAAGAGCTGGAAGAGTTTCAGATGGCCAGACCATCCGGTCCAGACCCAGACCGGACGGTCCAACTTTCGAGAAAAATTTTCTTTTTCGCATAATTAGGGTTTTAGGCAATCCTATTAATCATGGGAGCCGTCCCAAACCCTAGGTAATCAACCTAAGACGTCCTAGACACTTCCTAGAGCCTTTGAGAAGCTTTCTCTTGAGTTCTAAACCCATGAATATCGATTCCAAGTCAAGGACGTCATTTTCTCTTCACAAATCCTAGCAGATACGTTCCAAGGTGTTGGAATCCTTCCCGCCGGTGTGGATACATGTAGAGGAGTTGTACTTTCAGCTCTTGGTGATTAAAACATGCCCTGGATCGATTGATACTTCCAGATCTTGATAGAACGAGGTAAGTATTCGAATCCCACGGTGATATACACTTTCTTTCGGGTTATTGCAGAATTGGTTTTGTGTGACGTTTGGCTAGGTTTAGATCTTTTCTTCCGCTGCATGAAACCTAGAAACCAAACCCTAGATCGATGAGATCGTATGCTAGGAACCCGTAGATAACCCAACAGAGGAGTGGGCTGGAGAATACAACGCTTATTCTTGCAAAGGAGGTCAAGAACCGGCACCAATTGCAGAAATCAAGAGCATTTGCGTTATCCAGCCAAAATCAGCCAAAACCAGAGATTGAACCAAGCAAATCAAGATCAGATGGTTCTCTTCATGTGGAGCACGAAATGTTCTTTCCAAGACCAGTAGGAGAAGAAAGAAAGAGGATCAACACAAATGTCACTTTCCTTATTCGTTTCAACAGATAGGAGGAGACTTATTTCTTTCCTTTTCCTTATTTCCTTTACTTTCTTTCATTTTCCCTTTGATTCTGATGTGTCCAACGGCTAGGACAAATTTTCTCCAATTTCCTTACAAACGTGGAATGGAATGAATCTTGCTTGTGGCAAATAGTAATCTTTATCAGTTGGCAAAATGGTCACGCAAAACCCTAAAAGTTCACAATTGAGGTAAACAACAAGTTTGAGATTTAGATTAATTAAAATTATGAAAGTAAAACTCACTAATTACATCTCATATAATAAAATCAAAGTTATACGAGAGAAATTAATGAATAAATATTTTCAATAATGTGTAAAATTAATGCAATAGAAACTATTTACCGTTAAAAAAGAGTACACGATAAAATATAAATAGGTAATTTCATATGACTTCACACAACATTCAAACATCAAACAAATAGTTAAGTAATCCAATCTTTCCGTTCAAATGTCAACTATTTTCTCTTATTTCTTCGCCATCACAATCTTGTTATGTTATTTAATCTTCTTTCTCTTCTTCCATGTCCACCAAAATGTTGTCATTTCCTATATTCAATTATATTGGCTATTAGCTGTTACGTTTTACGACTTCTTCCATGCAATAACTATTAATTATTTTAATATCACTATTTTGCGATTAATATTTAACCAACCGAATACTTCGTTACGATTACTAATTTCGTCTCATTTTGAATCATATTATAATCTTTCTATAACAAAATCTAAAAACGTAAAAACTAGAACAAAATCCCTACAAATCTGAAAAAAAAAGTCGGAGATTCTTACCACTCATTTGGAAGCAGAAGTCGCTCTCCTCAACCTCTTTGACCCCCTACTTTTCGTTGACCTCAGAGAAGACATCTCCCCCTAACTCGAAGAGTCAGGCTGAAGAGAAACAGAGCCTTCCTCAATCGACCATGTGATGAGGACATCGATCCTAAAGAGGATGAGGATGCTGCCAAGGAGGAAACCAATGAAGTAGAGGCAACCGAAGACGTGACAATGCCAATGATGCCGGAACCACCACTTACAAGATCAAGGGCAAGGAGTTTTCGCACAAAGACAAACCAATTCGTCTCCAACATCATAGGGGGCTGCTAGAGGAGTGGGGTGGAGAATACAACACTTATTCTTGCAAAGGAGGTCAAGAACCGGCGCCAATTGCAGAAACCAAGAGCATTTGCGTTATCCAACCAAAATCAGCCAAAACCGGAGATTGAACCAAGCTAAATCAAGATCAGATAGTTCTCTTCACGTGGAGCACGAAATTTCTTTTTCAAGACCAGCTAGGAGAAGAAAGAAAGATGATCAACACAAATGGCACTTTCCTTATTCGTTTCAACAGGTAGGAGGAGACTTATTTCTTTCCTTTTCCTTATTTCCTTTACTTTCTTTCCTTTTCCCTTTGATTCTGATGTGTCCAACGGCTAGGACAGATTTTCTCCAATTTCCTTACTTAATTTTTGTGATTTCCTTAAGAATAAACAAGCCTGATCATTATAAAAACTTGTTCATGTATTCTGTATAAGACAGACTTGAATAATAATAATCTGGAAGTTTTTCTTTCATCTTGCTTTCTCCTTTGTTGAGAAATATGCTCAAACTCATTCTCTTTTGCATCCCTGCACTAGAGTTCGAGTGTTTGGACTGTATCAAAGAACTTTCACACTCTTTGTGATGTCCCTCGTCTCCTCATAGTCTTTCATATTCCCTAGGAGTTAAAGGAGAGTCCTTTGGCCTGTTTGCTTCTGTTTTCCTTCCTTAACTTCGTTTTTTTTTATTTCATTCAGTGGAGAGCAGCCCTGAGGCCTTCCATAGCACTCATTAAACGATCATAATATCTCCAAAAGACCCATGCTTGTATCACCATGTTTCTCTCTCCATTTCCGATCGTCTAGGTTTTTGGTGGTTTAGGGTTTTGACCGGAATCTTAGTTTCTCAGTTGTTTCAGCTAGATTTCGATGGTTTTCGATAGTTTTAGGATGGTTTTCGATCAATCTCATCTTTTCATTTTCACTTTCTCTTTTTCTCTCCTTGGATGATTTTGAATCTGATAAATGAAACAAAACAAATTTAAACTAAAAGATAAATCACGCGAGAGAAAAATGTAAATTTTTTACACGTGTTTTTTTTTATCTAGATTCATTTGATAGAATCAAAACGGGTCTAGCCCGTAAAAATCCCAGTCCGTAGAAAGTTCTAAAAACTTTAATAGAAAATCTGCAGAATATTGAGAGAATATTTTTGATTGATTTTGAAAATCAATCAATAATAAAATTTACAGAAAATCTATCAAATATGATAAATATCAGTCATAATATCAAAATAAAATGCGATTGAATTTATTTTAAGATTCTCCCCTACTATAAATAGGGTCTTGAGTTAGTTCATTCTACATAGAAAAAACAAGCATTCTAGAAAAAAAGAGTATTCACATATTTGTTGATCTCTCTCTCTGAATTTGCTTGGTCTTTGGAAAGCTTTTTTCGAATAGGTGGTCGATGTATCGTGAAAGTTCACCGTGCTCCAATAGGTTTGAAGCTTTAGAGGTGGCACGGAAATCGAACTTAAAAAACTGTATTTTACAGGCCTCGACAAAATAATTTTTTTATTATAGGTACTTATCTGGAATCGTTAGAATTGCCGGAGTTTTACCATCGTCAACAACCGCCGCCTCCAACAGTCTTAAGTTCGATTCATGGTTCACACGAGACAAACTTCTTGGGTAAGTGCCTAAATCTTCTTTAGTTTCACTATAAGACATCACACGAATTTGGATCTAAAAATAATTAGGTTAAAAAAAAGTGTTGAAAAAAAATCCAAATAGTTGTTTTCTTGTCCAAGTATGAATGAGCCTAAACCCAATTGAATTTAAAGCACAAATTTAATCTTGATTATTGGCCCAATTAAATTCAAGAAGTTTAGCCCAAATTGAAGCACGGATTAAATTCAAAGAGGTTAATTCAAAAGTTCAAAAGAGTAACCCCAAATTGAATATTTTCTGATCTAGTTAAAAATAAAGGAGATTTGGCCCAATTGAGTTAAAGTCCAATTTCATTTAGCCAAAAGTGTTTTGTGGAAAAAAAATAATTTAGAATATTATTTTTTGAAAAAAAAAGTTTAGTTAAACAAAATCGGACGTAACTTTTTTTGTAAATTGGGAAAACAAGTTTTGTCTTAGCAGGCCGAATTTGAAGAGGAGGCCCTTTATATCATCCTCATAGTAAGGACGTGGAAATCGGGGTGAAACCTCCGGCTATCATACTGGAAGCGAACTAAACCAATTTATAAGTTAAGTGAAACTCGGTTTAGTTTATAAGCTTTGTGAAAGCTATGATTGTATTTATTCCATATATCATTGATAATTCAAGAAATCTCATGGATTCAAATACTACTCTAGGGAATGAGATTCGTGCTATGAATATTGATGTTGAGAATCATCAAATAGCGGAGGTTACGAACCCCGTTAATCATGATGTTGTTGGCACAAATATGGATAATCAAGTACCAAACATTGTGAATGTTATTGTCCCACCAGGATTGCATTTGGTTGTTGCAAACTCCGAAAATCACACAATTTTTATCGTGCCAATCGGCCCGACTCAGAGACTATGAACAATTTAAGGGTTAAAATTTCAAATACTGGCAACAAAAGATGTTGTTTTTCTTAACACAACATAAGTTATCACGGTACCTCATTGAAGAGGAACCAATCCCAGAGGACGGTAACGCCCAATCTCTAGCTAGTTGTCAACAATGGAAACATAACAGTTTCATGTGTTGGAACTTTGTACTGAACGGTTTGGATGATTCGTTTTGTGGTGTTTCTTCAAATATGTTACAACCAAGCAACTCTGGGAAGCGATTGATCATAAGTATCAGGTCAAAGAGGCTATCCAAGGGCGAATAGTGGTAACTAAGCTCCTAAACTACTGTATGGTAGATACAAGGAGTGTTGTTAAACAAGTAGATGAATTGCAAATCATCTTCCACAACTTGGCGGGAGAAGACATCATGATGAATGAACGGTTCCAGATGGTAACTCTTATTGAAAAATTGTCTCCTTCCTGGATGAGTTTCAAGAATGACCTGAGGCAAAAACCTAAGGACATGTCTTTGAAGGATTTGCATCGTCGTGTGAGAATTTTCGGCAGGAGTCTCAACCTATTCTTAAAATGAATGAGTAGTTTGGATCCAAGGCAAACGTCGTTGAGACGACTAAAGGAGTAAAAAGCGGAAGATTGATAAGAATGTCAACTCCAAGAAATTCAAGGGGAATTGCTACGTCTGTGACAAAACTGGACATGTGGCGAAGGATTGTTACCATCGCAAGGAAGGTGTCCAGAAGAAAATTGGGAATAAGACCCAAGCTCATGTAGTTGAAGTAGATGATGGGGAGTTTGACTTCGTAGAAGTTATGTCATAAGTGAACATGGTCGGAGATAATCTGAGAGAATGGTGGATTGACACTGGATGTTCACCACCTATGACACTGTCACCGGAGAAAGCTGGTATATGGGAATCTCTGCTACATCCAAAGTGGAAGGCAAGGGTTCAGTCGTTTTGAAGATGACATCTGGAAAGAAGTTGACACTCACTGAGGTTCTTCATGTACCAGACATTTGCAAGAATCTGTTCTCTGAATCTGTGATGTCAAAGAAAGAATTTTAGTTAGTTTTTAAAGCTGAGAGAGTTGTAGTGTCAAAAGACGGTGTGTACCTTGGTAGAGGTTATCTAGCAAATGATATGTTCAAGAAGAATGTAATACCATTTGTAACACCAATGTGGCAAACAATATAACCGCAAATTAATGGTATTAATAAAGCTTCTACTTCTTCTACTTACTTGAATGAGTCATGATTATGGCATGGTAGATTAGAACATGTGAATCTCAAGTCTATGCAAAGATTAATAATGTCTTTAATCTATTGTCAAAATTTAAATTGGACAAAAACCACAAATGTGAAATCTATGTTGAAGCGAAATTTACTAAGTTTTCGGTTAAAAATATTGAACGAAGTACTGGACCTTTAGAATTAATATATATAGATGTATGCGATTTGAAATACGTGCAAACCAAATGTGGGAAGAAGTACTTCATTACTTTTTGAGAAATAAAGATGAGGTCGTAGAGATGTTTAATCTCTATAAAAACGAAGTTGAAAATCAACTTGGAAAGAAAATCAAAGCTTTGAGAAGCGATAGAGAAGGTGAATATGAATCGCCTTTTGCACAATTGTGCGCAGATCATGGCATCATCCATCAAACTACAGCTCCTTATACGCCAGAATAGAATGGCACTGTTGAACTCAAAAATAGAACGCTGAAAGAAATGATGAATACTATGTCAATAAATTTTTGATCTCCTCAGAACTTGTGGGGAGAAGAAGTGATTTATGTTAACGTTGTATTAAACAGAATACCCCATAAAAGGCTTGACAAAACACCCTATGAGTTGTGGAAAGACAAATCACCTAAATAAAAATACTTGAGAGTATGCGGTTGTCTGGCTAAGGTTCCTATCCCTATTCCTAAACGAACTAGGTAGGACAAAAAATAATAGACTGTGTGTTTATTGGTTATGCACACAATTCAAGTGATTGCCATTCTTGGTGTATAAATCATATAATTTTGAAATACATGCGAATACAATTGTTGAATCAAGAGAGGCTTCGTTCTTTAAAGATGTGTTTCCCTACGAGACTCGGATAGAATTAGATCCAAATGGTATGAAAACTCAAAAAATTCATAAATCTTCTAAGCCATTAGAGGAAGAGGATGAAGAGCCTAGAGGAAGTAAAAGGACAAAGAAACCAACTTCCTTTGGTTTTGATTATCTAACGTTTATGTTGGATAAATAATCACAGACATATCAAGAGGTTATGTCATCTCCCGAAGCTCCTTATTAGAAGGAAGCGGTGAAGAGTGAGATTGAGTCAATTTGATAAAATCACACTTGGGAACTAGTGGATCTTCCACAAGGATGCAAACCATTGGGTTATATATAAGTAGGTCTTCAAAAGAAAGATAAAACCGGATGGTTCTATTGAAAAATACAATGCAAGACTTGTAGTCAAAAGCTATAGGCAAACGGAGGGTGTCGATTACTTTGATGTCTACTATCCAGTCCCTCGGAAAACATCCATAAGACTTATTATAAACTTGGCAGCTTTACATAATTTAGAATTACATCAGATGGATGTAAAGACTATATTTCTAAATGGTGAACTGAAAGAAGAAGTATACATGTTTCAACCTGAAGGGTGCAGAGTGCACGGATAGGAGAAAAAAGTGTGTAAAATTGTGAAATCCTTGTATGGATTTAAACAAGTTCCTAAACAATGGCATGCGAAATTTGATAGCGTAATATTGTCAAATGGATTTCGAGTCAATGAGGTTGACAAATGCATATATGTCAAAGAAAACGAGACATAATTTGTGATTATTTATCTTTTTGTGGATGATATGATCATAACTGGTAGTAGTAATAAGGTGATTAAAGCTAAGAAAACCATGTTATCAAATAACTTTGATATGAGAGACTTGGGAATAACAGATGTAATACTTGGTATGAGAATTATCAAGACATAAAACGGTTATATGTTATCTCAAAGCCACTATATAAAACAAATCTTATAGAGATTTGACAAAGATGGAAATTCTGAGCCCAAAACTCCAATTGATGTTAATTCTCATTTGAAAAAACATTACGGTATTAGAATATTCCAGAATCATAGGAAGCTTAATGCATCTTATGAATAGCACAAGGTTGAATATTGGTAATACCGTGAATAGACTTAGCAGATATACGAGCAATCCAAATTGTGATCATTTGAAGGCAATAATTAGACTCCCTAGATATCTAAGATATGTTGAGAATTATGGACTGCACTATACATGATATCCAACAGTATTAGAAAGATATTCTGATGTGAACTGGATCTCATATTCGAATGAGAATAAATCCACAAGTGGATATATATTCGTTGTTGGTGGAGGTGTTATTTCATGGAAATCTTCTAAACAAACGTATATTGCAAGATCCTCTATAGAATCTGAATTCATAGCTTTAGACCTTGCTGGTGAGGAAGTTGAGTGGTTTCGAAACTTCCTTGAGAATATTCCTATATGGCCTAAACTAGTGTCTGGAATTTGCATACATTGCGATAGTCAATCTGCCATAGGAATGACAAAAAGTCATGTTTGTAAGGGAAAGTTGCGACACATCCGTAGATGACACAACTCCGTTAGAAAATTACTGACAGATGGAGTCATATTCATTGATTTTATGAGATCAAAAGATAATTTGGCTGATCCTCTGACCAAAAGCCTTAATAGAGATCAAATAGAAATAGTATCGAGGGAAATGGGATTAAAGTCTATAGAATGACAAACCACCATGATGTCAACCCAACCTATCTCGACAAACCACCAATGTTAGGTTCAATGGCACAACCAAATTGTGGGGGGATGAGGTCGATGGAATCACTTGAGACTGATATCTCTTCGCATTCATATGATAAGAGTGATACAAATTGGTAAGGTTGAGTTTATGATTTTAAAGATTCTCTTATCTCCAACAAGAGAGTTGAGTATATTGAGATACTCTCAAAGAGAAATCTCCTATATCAAGTATGAAGTGGTGATCACTTGCGTGACGAGTCTTAAATTTATAACTCGAAACACAACATATCCGCAAGTATACGGATGTCATAATATCGGGGTCGATCACAGGGACTAATGTGGTTAAGCTAGGAATCAACCGAAACTAGGAAAAAGGTAAAAATAAAGATGTAATTGGTTTTGTGGTTTTGGATTTTAGGGTGACTAAATGCAATAAAAGGAAACAAAATAATCAAAAGGCGTGGAAGAGACAATCAAATGGGAATGTTATGGGATTCGGGAGTCACCAATCATGCAAGTGAGGGATTCGAAGACTAAAGTCGGGTTCGACTCTTTCGAGTCGAATACCCACTATCCAAGAGACCATTTTATCCACTTTCGTGGCATAAAATGAAATCCCGAATACATTAAACACCCTTGTCATAATCCTAGTTGAGTTAAACCGAATTTCTTTGCATTCAGCCTCAACCCCGTTGAATGAATAAGCCAATGAGTCAAGACACCATGTTTCCATGCGAATCTTAACTCTAAGATTTACCCACAAGGTTTTCACTACATGAGAAGCATTAAATACCATTCATCAACCTCTAGCATCCAAATTCAAGCAAAGACTTTACCTAAATCATGAACCCTAAGTTTCCTATGAGATTCAATCAAGAGAGAGAAGAGAGAGATAAGTATGGAACACAAAAGCTATTCATTGCAAGAGTTTGAAAGCATAAACAAATATAATCATGGGTCCAAAGGTGAATACAAGCATCCTTACATGAGGGCTAATCCCTCATCCCATAATAACACTACTCACTAACCATGTTCAACAACAAAGAAAGGAAAGAGGAGACATAGAGAGAGAAAGGGAGAAGAAATGCTCAAAATGAGCTTCAATCTTCAATTCCATGACAAATGCCCTTCATTCTCCTTCATACCATCCATCCCAAGCTCCAAGTAGAGAGAAAGTGGCTGTGTTTTCGTCCCCAAAGTCCAAAATGACTTAGAAATAGCGAAACTCACGATTTTGTCTGTCTGTACGTCTGAACCCTAGACCGACCGGTCTAGGTTATTTTTTGGGGTCTCTTGTTTCCTCTCTGGACCGGTCGGTTATTTTTTCGGTCTGGCGTGCGATGTTGTCTACACCGATCGGTCTTGCTTCTAGACCGGTTGGTCCAGATGTTTTCTTCCTTTTCTAAGCTCTCTGTCTTGGTTCCTACGTAGCGGTTCCAGCCTACATGTCTTTGCATAGTCTCCAAATCCTCGGGTGTCTCTGGTTCGGCCAAACCAACGCTGATTCAATCCGATCCGAGTCTCTGGTTTCACTGCCTTACGTCGAATTTCAGCATTTCTCCTCGTAGACATGCCAAAACCATAAACTAGTTCCGAAGGCTAAATGGACTCTAAAATGCCTAAGGATATGTAAAAACCGTACAAAAAACCAAATGCATATTGCAATGAAATCTAGATAAAATTCGAGCCATCAAGTGGGCCGCTTCTATGAAAATGGCAAAAGGGTTAGTTCTCTAGAGTATTTGATGAAATCTACTAAGTGTTGTCCTAGGACCATAATGGGTGCAACAAATGGACTATCGAGAGAGAGAGAGGGTGTTAAGTGAGTATTGTTGTCTTGGTGTATACAAAAGTTGAACGGTTCAAGACAGCGCGTTCACTGTTTAGCAAGTACATCCGATAGTATTTCACTGCGAAAGATTCAAAGATAAAACTACATTTCCGATCATTTGCATACAATGCATTAGTTGCATGAGATGCATTTAGGTTCACCTAACTCAAGGCCCTATTTTGATTCTTGTGTTGGATTGTTGGATCTGAGTTTATTTAATAGAATCAAAACGGGCTTAGCCCGTGAGAAGTTCGGTCTGTGGAAAGTTCTAGAAACTTTAATAGAAAATCTGCAGAATATTGAGAGAATATTCTTGATTGATTTTGAAAATCAATTAGAATAAAATCTACAGAAAATCTATCAAATATGATAAATATCAATCGAGATAATATCAAAATAAAATCTGAGATTCTTCCCTACTATAAATAGGGGTCTTGGTTTAGTTCATTCCACACAAGAGAAAAAAAAAACAAGTATTTTAGAGGGAAAAAAAGCATTCACATACTTGTTTATATCTCTCTCTGAGTTCGCTTAGTATTTGAAAAGTTTCTTTCGAATGCGCGTACGTTGTATCATAGAAGTTCATCGTGCTCCAATAGCCTCAGAGCTTTAGAGGTGTTTCATAGGCCTCGACAAAATAATTTTTTTATTACAGATACTAATCTGAAATTGTTGGAATTGTCAGAATTCTACCGTCGTCAACAACTGTCGTCCCAACTGTTTTCAGGATCAAAAAAGAAAGAAAGAGGAAACCTTGGCCTATAAAAAAAAGACGACAAAGAAGCTTTGTACTATGCAAATCTATAACGGGGAAAAGGCTTTAAATCATAAAACCGAAGAATTTATTTTAGTATATTAACAAAGATATTATTCATCCACGAGCGTTAACTTTCAACTTGCACAAACAAAAACAATGATTAACCGAATTAAAATAAATACAAAATTAACTCGTCAAAATTTTTTCTATAGTTTTTCTTAAACTAAAAAAAATCCAAACCCAATATATTCTTATTGGGCTTAGCTTAAGGAATATGGGCTTAAACCCATTCTGACAGCTTCTCTTATACTATTTTTTCCTAAAGGCATGCAAAATTCCATTTTCTTTGTGAAGTCGCGAGAAATGCCGTTTTCTTTTAGGTTTTTTTCCCGCATGAGTCATACCAATAATACGTCAGTTATTCACGAAATGGAATAATATTGCATTCATTGTCTCCTAGAATCCCGTATTGTGCCACGAAAAGTCTCTCTGAACAAAAAAATGGCGTTTACGGAGTTCAGGCCATTGAACGAGAAGTCTCTCATAGAATACATAAAAGCAACGCCTTCGCTGTCATCCACTATCGGAGACAAGTACGAGGATTTGGTGATCAAGGAAGTTGGAGATGGCAACCTTAATTTCGTGTTCATCGTCGTCGGCACCTCCGGTTCTGTTGTCGTCAAACAGGTTTCAGATTCTGGATGTAGTCATGGTTCTAGCATCTGATTTGTTGTAGATCGATGATTTTATTGTTGGTTAAGAATTAGGGTTTATCTTTGTAGATTATTTGTTGATTAGCGGTTTTAGATGATGGGTATTCGAGCTTGGTGATGGGTCAGTGGTTTTTGGCAATGAAATTTGGTGATTTTGTTTGGAATCATGGTTGGCGTTTAAGATTCAAATCAGTATTGATGGAATCTTGTCACGTTTGCAGATTATTTTCTTCGATCATGCATTTGGTTATTATGCAATTGATAATTTGAAGTTTTGTTGGTGTTTATTTTGTGGAATATGTTTAGTGGTGGTGCTCTATTATACAATGAGTGAACATTATTACATAATGTAGTTCTCAATCCTCGATGCAAAAGATTTCGAATGGCAGATTTCATGTGCAGATGTTTTCTTTTTCACCTTGCTGATGTATAAAATGACTTCACATTTGAGGTTGTTTGTTTCTGTGGAATTCATGTGCTTCTGCATTGATCTTGTTATATTCTCACTTTTTTTTTGCATATTTATAGATGGATTACTTACGATTTTTGGGTTTTGAAGTTGTCAAACTTCTACGTTTTGGAAGAAATTGGGGTTTTTAAATTGTTTTTTGACCCTTTATCTCCATATAGGCACTTCCATATATCCGTTGCATCGGGGAATCTTGGCCAATGACGAAAGAAAGAGCGTATTTCGAGGCAACGGCGTTAAGAGTGCATGGAAAACTATGCCCTGACCATGTTCCTGAAGTATATCATTTTGACCGGACCATGGCTCTGATCGGTATGAGATACCTCGCCCATCCGCACATAATCCTCAGGAAAGGACTGATTGCCGGAGTGGAGTATCCGCTGCTTTCAGAGCACATGTCGGACTACATGTCTCGGACTCTGTTTTTCACTTCCCTGCTATATAATAATACCACAGAGCACAAAAGAGCAGGTATTGTCGAATCACTGTTCACACCTTCCCTTATCATATGATTATATCTTAAGTGAGTTTTCAGGAAAATGCTCAACAAACTGATAGTTTCTATTTTTGAGAAAAAAACTCACACACAAAGAAAAACTGTTTTGAAATCGTAAAAAGAGATCAACAATCCAAACAAAATTCCATAAAATATTTGCATATATTTCTAATTGTTTTACAACATATAAATACATCACAACCATTAGTTAGTTACAACATATAACCTCTTGTCCTTATCATAAAGAACCGACAACTAACTTACTGCTAAAAAACATAAACATGAGACATTACTACAGAACATCTTATTCTGCAGTCTTTGACCTTACTCTTCCATGCAACCTCCAACAACACGACCGAGCTTGATCTAATATAGCCAACAGACTCCTCCTTGGATTACACTCTCAAACACATTCCAATCAAGCTCCTCAGAATTTCAAATCTTATCAGATGATAAGCTTTGGTGAATATATCATCAAGCTAATCTTCGATCCTGCAATAAATGATGTTAACCTCTTCCTCATGTTGTACCTCCTTAAGGAAGAAGAACTTCAACTTGAAGTCTTTGGTTCTTCCATGGAAACAGGATTCTTCGATATAACAATAACAACATGATTGTCTACCCAAATATGAGTTGGAACTTCAACTTCAAACCCTAAATCGACCAAGATCCTCCTTAACCAAATAGCTTGTATTTGCTGCGGCAGTAGTGGCAACAAACTCAACTTCTACAATGGGTTGAGGGATGATTTCTTGCTTCTTAGAGTACCATGAGAAGCACCCGGAGCCAAGTGAGAAATAATAATCGTATGTACTCTTCATATCTTTGACTGATCCCATTCCCATATAATCACTATCAGCAAACCCTTCTAAAATAGCTTTATCACTGGTTTTGAATGGAATTTCAAAACCTCGTGTTCCATTCAAATATCTGATTACTCTCTTGGCTGCACCAAGATGATTCTGTCTTGGACTGTTGAAAACCTTGAAAGAATATGATAGAACCCACCCATTAATAATGGGCCCAACAAAGTCTCAAAACTCATGGGTAGAACTCACCCCAAAAGCTAGCTTGTTGGGAGAGGGTGCCCATGGTATTATATTGACTCAATTGTTCCCACATATTTCCGATGTGGGACTCTAACAATACCGCCCCCTTTAAACAGCAACGACCACGGCGCCGGCGGCTTCTCGGTCGCTGGCGGCTACGCACCCTTTGTGCTCCTCTCCCGCTGCGTCGTCTGCATGTCCGAGGATCGGTTGGCTCTGATACAAATTTGATAGAACCACCAACAAAGTCTCAAAGCTCATGGGTAGAACTCACCCCAAAAGCTAGCTTGTTGGGGGAGGGTGCCCATAGTATTATATTGACTCAATTGTTCCCACATATTTCCGATGTGGGACTCTAACAGAATACTTACAGCATATTGGATGTCGGGTCTTGATGTTGTCAAATACATCAAGCACTCTACAATACTCCGATAGTTCTTCTCATCGACAGCCTCAACAGATTCATCCCTTGATAGCTTCTCCTTCACATTCGTAGGAGTTCTTATACATTTGCAGTCTTCCATCTTAAATTTCTTCAACGTTTCAGATGGATACTTTCTCTGACAGAGGAAGGTTTGACTAACTTCTTGTCAAATCTCCATACCAAGAAAGAATGACATTACTCCCAAGTCTATCATCTCAAAAACAGTCATCAACTCCTTCAGCTTTCCAATTTCTTCTTTCCTCAAGCCTGTAACCTGAATTTCATCAGCATAAAGTGATATGATAACTACATCTGATCCAATCTTCTTTACATAGAGAATTGACTCATTTTGGCTTCTCTCGAAATCGAGTTCCAGTAAATGACCATCAATTTTTCCGAACCATGCTTTTGGAGCCTGTTTAAGGCCATATAGAGCTTTCCTCAATCTGTAAACTGTCTTCACTTCCTCTTATGATGAAACCATCTTGCTGATCAAAGGAACTTTCCTCCTCCAACTCTCCATTCATGAAAGTTGATTTAGCGTCCAAATGATAAACTTTCCAACTTTTCTGAGTCGCAACTGCAAATAGAAACGAATGGTGTTCAATCTTGCAACAGGTGCGAAAGTTTCTAACTAATCAATTCCCCAGATCTGTGCATAGCCTTTCCTCACGAGACGTGCCTTACACTTGATAGAACCATCCAGATTTACTTTTTTACTTTATATACCCACTTAAGTGATTTCACTCCTTTGATATTTCTCCCCATTGGTCTATCAACCAATTCCCATGTTTTGTCTTCGACCTTACTCCTCCATACAACCTTGAACAACATGACCGAGCTTGATCCAATATAGCCAACATTTAGCATATCAAGAAGTATCAAACTCAAGATTGATGTTCTATCAATAGTTGCCAAATGATAAATATTAGGGAAAATCCCAAAAAAAACACTGAACTTTACAATTTTGATAAAAAAAACACTGACCTTTTTATTTTATCAAATAAACATTAAACTTTTTAAATTTGACAAAATAAACACTTAACTCTTCTACGATTGTCAAAATAAACAAAATGAATGACGTGGCCCAATTAGATGCAGACACGTCAGATTATTTTACTTAGTTTTTTTTACAATCGGAAAAAGTTCATTTATTTTTTTTGGATCACTAAAAAAGTTCAGTGTTTTTTTGATAATCGCAGAAAAGTTTATGTATTTTTTGGATCATTTAAAAAGTTCAGTGTTTTTTTAGACTGGTTTAAAAAGTTTAATGTTAATTTGACAAAAACTAAAGTTTAGTGTTTTTTTTGTCAAAATTGTAAAGTTCAGTGTTTTTTTTGGGATTTTCCCTATTTATTATAATAGGTTTGTGCATGTCATATATTGGCAAACTGGCTTGAACCCTTTTTATTTCTTTTTGTAATGCAAAGCAATTTATCCAAGTGAAGTAACGTTTTGCAATTTTGACATAACTTTGATCTTTTAACTGCCTAAATTAGTGTAAATCATTGTTAGTATGAACATCGTCCATTTCTTTTGCAGTTACTGAGTTTTGTGGCAATGTGGAGTTATGCCGATTGACAGAGCAAGTTGTATTTTCTGACCCGTATAGAATTTCTCAATACAATCGTTGGACTTCCCCTTACCTAGATGATGATGCTAAAGCTGTACGTGAAGATAGTGCCCTGAAGCTTGAAGTTGCTGATTTGAAATCGATGTATATTTCCCTACTCGGAGAAACTTTTATATTAACATTGAATCCAATTCTCCTGTGAGTATTCCTAATCACCTTTCTGTAGGTTCTGTGAAAGAGCACAAGCTTTAATTCATGGTGACCTTCACACTGGTTCTATCATGGTTACCCAAGACTCAACTCAGGTGATAGATCCCGAGTTTGCATTTTATGGACCGATGGGTTTCGACATTGGAGCTTTTCTCGGCAACTTAATATTGGCTTTCTTTGCACAAGATGGGCATGCTGAGCAGAAGAATGATCGAAAAGTAAGCATTTTCTGGGAATTCACATTCCAATATCTGATTACTCTCTTGGCTGCACCAAGATGTTTTCGTTTCTGTAATTCATATTTTACACTAATTTTTCCTTGAGTATTTGCCCCTGGCATTGTAAAAGGCCTCCGATTCTGCAAACATTATGATTGAACTTCTTTTTCTCTACCAGTTTCATTTATTTCTTCATGGGTATTCTATGGTTGCAACTAAGTCATATGCTTTGCAACTCCAGGCGTACAAGGAGTGGATCTTGAGAACCATCGAGCAAATCTGGAATCTGTTCAACAAAAAGTTTATTGCACTTTGGAACCAACACAAAGATGGACCTGGGGAAGCCTACCTCAGAGACATCTATAACAATGCCGAGGTTCTACAGATCGTGCAAGAAAACTATATGAGGAACTTGTTGCATGACTCCCTCGGTTTTGGTGCTGCAAAAATGATAAGGTAAGCTCCACGTTTAGCCAGTCTTTCCTGTTTTTGCAGTTCCATGAATCGACCATGGTTTGGGTATACAAAATGCGGGTATCCAACTATTATATGAGATGAGATTGGGTTTGGTCATGAGAAAAACCTGAAAATTGGGTTCAGGTTCGGATACTTATACACGAGACAAATATTACCCATGAATACCATGTAGAGTAACAGGGAAGGCCGACTAAATGTGGTCGATAAAAACTCAAGGTTTTGAACTTCAATCTCGAAAATTTGGGTTCAGGTTCGAGTAATCCAAAAATTTAGGATACTCAATTCGAACCAATTCCTAGATATATATTTTGATAAAAAGAAATAAAAAAAGTGTTAAGATCCCGGGTTCAATAACTGCGGGTATCTTAAAATTTTCTAGGCATCCGCCAAAAGAGATCCGTGATCGGGTAATATCTTGTGAGATCCGAGATATTCGAATTCAAGTTTGGGTAATCCGAAAATTTTGGGTACTCGACTTGCACTCACCCCTATCATGAATCTAACAGGAAAACATTCACACCCTCATTGTTTGTATGATAGGAGAATTGTGGGTGTAGCCCATGTGGAAGATTTTGAATCAATCAAAGACGTTGAGACACGGGCAAACTGCGAGAGACGAGCTCTGGATTTCGGGAAGATGCTTCTAAAGGAAAGGAGAAAGTTTAAGTCAATTGGTGAAGTTGTTTCAGCAATTCAGCAGGTCGGGTCGTGACCAAACTTTGCTAAAGAATGGAGTTTTTCTCCTCTGTGGCCACCTAAAGAAGAGCCATTTCTGGTTTTGGTTGTAATCTGACTCAGTGAGTCACGTTTCGGGTCTTGGAGGAGCAGGACTTGGCTGCGTTATGATTGATTCATCAACCCAATTATGTGACAGAATGAAACATTTTACAATAAAAAGGTCAATGTTAGTTGAGTTTTCAGAAACTTTATTATAATTTTTTGCTTGTGTACATTAGGTTAGAGGTTGTGGTTTGTGTAAAGATGGTTTCGGTCCATTTGCACGTGATCTTTGCTTTCGGGTCGATGAGAATTGTTGGTGGATTAGAGATGTGAATCGGGTCCGTCCGACTTGGGCCTGCATTCAATCTGAGGGTTTCGGTTTTAGGTTCAAGTTGTCTCGAATTTTTTTGGGCCTCTATAACCAATTCTGAAGCTCGGTCCTATATATTTCGAGGTTGGATCGTGTTGGGTTGGCTAGTTCAAATTGTGTTGTAAAGTTTTTTTATTAAGACTAGTCGAAGACCCACACCATCTGGGGTTATTGTTTTTTACTAATTATTTTATTTTAATATTTAGTTATATGATTTTAATAAGAATATAATATACATTATTATTATGTTTTTTTCAATGTATTTAAAATATTTAGTTTTAAGAGATAATACTAAAAATGATATTATTAAATATTATAGTCCTAGTTTGTTTTAATGATTTTTAAATTTATATATTTGTCATAAACTTTTTAACATAATATATTACTGATATAATTTTATATCATATATATTTCATATAAATATGAAAAAGGAACCTAAAAGATCATAATTTATAAAACTTCGATATAAATACATAAACTTTAAAATGTTACACAAATATATGAACTTTCTAAATTTTTTCATAAGTATAGATCAGTATGTACATATAAATGTAGAATTATTATAAAATTGGTATTTTAAAACAAATAAAGAAATTATTATAAAATTAAATAAAAAATTTTAACAGTGTATTTATAATTGTTTAGATTAAAAATAATCAATTAATCTCATTTTAGATATCTATGTAATATATATTTCATTACTCTACCTATTATCAAAAATAAATAACTTTAAAAATAAATTAAAATAGTAATAAATTAATAAAATAATAGTAATCAAATTACGTACATATATACATACATAGACACATACGTGCATACATTTTTTTATTTGAATCATTCAACTTAAATTTGAAATTCTTAAATTTTATTTATTTATCACTAAAAATAAAAATAAATTATATAAAAAAGGATTAACCACTTTATATTTTCACATTTTATTTTAAAATATTATTATTTAGTTTTATCATAATCTCTTTGTAATTATATTTTTTAGTTTATATATGCTTGTGTTATAAAATAATAAATCTTATCTCGAATAAAATTATTATTTAAAATAATTATTTTTTTAACTTCTCTTATTTAAATGAAAAGATTCAAGATATTACAAAAGAATAGGAAAATCTATTTAAAAACGCATATAGTCACATTGTTTTATTCATTGTTTTTTTTTTTTTTTTGTATGAATGTGATTTCTTATATTAACCAAAAAATATTGTTTACAAAATCAGCATGGCTGCATCCAAGACCAACAGTATTCAGACTGTATATTTTTTGCCCTACGATCAATTAAAAACTAACTACGCAGCAATATTCAGATAATAATACCTAGTAATCAACTCCCCAACAGGTAATACCAATCCTGTAACATAATGTTACCAGTATCATACTTCCTAGGGGTGGCCATTTCGGGTTTCGGTTCGGTTTTCGGTTCGGTTATTTCGGGTTCGGTTATTTCGGTTATAAAAAAATCATACCCAAACGGTTATATAGATTTATTCGGTTCGGTTTCGGTTCGGTTCGGTTCGGTTTTTGCATAATAAAATTATAACCAAACGGTTAAATTTTTTGGTTTATTCGGTTCGGTTTTAAATCGGTTCGGTTCGGTTATGATATATTTAAAAAAAAGAATATTAATCCTATACAAACTTCAAAATATTTATCCAAATAAATCTATAAAATAATTAATCCTCCAAAAAAGTTACAAAAAAATCTACAAAAACTTCAATAATTAGATTAAAAGTTAAAAATATTAAATTTTATGGTTTATTAGGTGAAACACATAAGGTACAAATGAACTACAAAAAAATAACACTAATAATAATAAGGGTAAAAATTAAAATATTATAAAAACTCTAATAACCGTTCGGTTAACCGCGGTTATTCGGTTATTAACCGAACCGAACCGAACCCGAACGGTTATTCAACTTCCTCAACCGTTCGGTTATTCGGTTATTAACCGAAATGGCCACCCCTAATACTTCCCCTTTTGAACCGAGAGGAAGATATCACGAATCATGTTGCCAATGTGCATGCGTATCTCTTGTAATGTCCTTCTTGTACCATCAAAAATTCTCGAGTTTCGTTCTCTCCATATCTCGTATACTAACACCTGAATGATTAGACGGACGATTAGATAGCGGTTGCACGATCTGTCTGTTTGGCTATTCAACCAGGAAATGCAAAGCTGCAGATCTTCCGGAGGCGAGGTCCAACACCTGGATGCGTAAAAGTTCCAAAGTGTCCAAGTATAAGGGCAGGCAAAAAATAAGTGTGAATGACTTTCCTGAGCCTCTTTGCAGAGAATACATACACAATCCACTTGAATACCCCAATTAATCAGCCGACCTTTTGTCGGTAGTCTTTGGTTTATGGCCTGCCAGAGAACAAGAGAGTGTCTCGGTATAGCAAGTTTAAACCAAACTAGATCATACTAGAGAACTTTCGGCCTCTGAATCCTTAGTTGTTTCCATGTGGAAGACGATGAGAATGAGGTTTTAAATTTCCCCATGTGGTCTCTCCATAGGTGTATATCTTCGCCTTTATCCGGATGTGGTGGGTCGGTAGTAATAAGAGCCTGCTGGATTAGCTCCATACCTACCCCTCTCGCTGGTGGGTTCATTGTTAGTATATACACCGAGATACATTACACATACACAACAAAATCATCAATAACTATACATGTATATAGAAGTTCGAGCTTTAAAAGATGGCTTGATCGGTCGATCTCGGTCGGTCAGGTGGCTGGTAGGAAGGAAGAGACCGAACACGTGTTTGAGTCTCAGATGAGCTAGGTCGCAAGCGCAAGTCATGAGAACGCTCTCGATTGAACAACTTGGGAGCGAACCCTTTGGCTCTGTGGCTCTCGAAGTAACAGACGCTAATGGTCGTGTCGGTGTTGAGGAATTTGTGTAGCTATTCCCCTGAATCATTTGTCGTTTCATGTCGTTGTAAAATCCGAACCTCACCCAGTACCTCTTTCCCAGCCGAAATTGTCCATAAACGACCATACCAAGTGCCCTTTCACTTTCACTTCATCGAATACGTAGTCAATTACACATCCATTGAGTGTGTGTGTATATATAAATATATGCTTGTATCTTTATAGGATAGATTGTATAGCTTACGTAATTGCTTTTTCCAGTATTAAGATGTTACTTTTGAGTAATTCTTTCCTCCTTTCGTCGTTTCATATGGAAAGTTTTACGATATTATTATTTTTTTAAATCGAAATTATGTGTTAGTTGTAGAAACTAAATAAGATTTCATTTTTCAAAATATATTTTGGGTAATTTTGAGTAACACCTTTGGAGATTGATTATGAGTTAATCACTTTATCATTTTTCTTTAGAGATTGATCATTTCTCTATATCATTTTAGAAAAAGAAGCTACGATTAAAAAATAAATTAAATTTAAAATAAAAAATAAAAAAGAATCAAATAAATAATCAAACTTAAAAATAATAAATAAATCAACATATATATACATGCATACATACATATATACATACATACATACATACATAATCTAATTTTAAAAATAGATAAATGTACATATTTTTCAAGTTTGAATTAATTTGTAAAAAATATAGATATAATGTATACAAATATATTCATAAAAAAGAATAAAATACATAATATATATATATATATATATATATATATATATATATATATATGCATACATATAGAGAGATGGAAGTGCCCTTTGGATATGGTTGCGAGCACCGGAAATGGCAACCTCATGCCTACGTCATTTTCTAATCATATTTTATAGCTTAAAAAAACTAAAACATCGATGAAAAAAGAAATTCCAGAAAAATTGTGAATTTGTAACGACAAATGCAGAATCAGCGTCGTTTATGGTCGAGTGGCTAACGGATTGACCCAAAAGGCCTTCACGTCAAGCGTTCGAACCTCGCATTGGGGAGGGAGATGCATTATTTAATTTCGTCCCTTTCATGAAGTCGTCGCCGAGATGGAAGAGCTCCAGTTAGGTGGTGGGGGCCCGTGTCCTAGGTCTCATACTCAAACCACAGGGTGAAGGGTGTGGCGTGGTTAGGTGCGCTTTAAAGGGGGTTTTTTACCCAAATAACCCACTTGGGTCGCATCTATTTCACCTGTACATCACCGAAAACATAACACATTTTTTTTCCTGTGAAAAGACGAAATTACCCTTAATGAATTACGATATTTATCCGTTCGAAAACAACTTCGTTATTACGATTTCGTAATTAAGTCTAAATATAATTACAATTGATTCTAAAAAAGGTGGCAAAAAAAATCATCAGTCTTATTTTAGTTGTATATTAGTTATATGTTAGTAGTAATAAAGTCGCAAAAAATAAAACGAAAAGGGTATTTCGGACTTTTCCAACCGAAAAGTGGGTTAAAATTGAAAATTTTTTTTTTCGGTGGTGTGCACTGAAATAGATGCGACCCAAGTGGGTTATTTGGGTGATTTTCCCCTTTAAAGGCTACTTTCGGATCTAGGATGGATGTAGATCAGACCGAAAATCCAGCTGAACCATCCCGGTTAACAAAAAAGAAAATGCAGAATGAGTGTCAATATCAAATAAATAAATAAATTGAACTCTTTATTCCTCTAAACCAAATCAAAAATTACAGTTTCCAAAATGAATTGAAAAGGAATCGAAAACATTTTTCTCAAAGAGAGAGAGAGAGGGGATGGTACTGTGATGTCGTGGTCGTCGTCTGAAACTTTAATGAGCTCCAAGCTCTGCCCTTGACAACAACACTGATGAAAGTGTAATCAGCGTTCTCCACCAGCTCCTTCACTACAGGCCGTTGGATCACTTCCCCAGCTGCAATCCGATTGAACACTGACGATAAATCCTCGGTGGCTCTCTCGACATAACCTCTGCCGTGGAAAACACTTTCTCCGTTGTATCTGCTGCAAGAGGTGAACCGTCGATCATCTTACTCTACTAAATATCATTAATTTATCCATTTACTCTTATTGCAATGAAACATGCTCCTTCTTCGTTGATAGAATAGCAACATTTGCTTTCTCTGAACAAAACTCTCATAACAAAATATTCATTACAACACAAATACACAAACAAACTCTTCTCGGTTTTCTCTCAACATAGATGAATTCAACACTTTCGTCTCTTGTGTTTCAACCCTCTATGCGCTTTGAAACCGAACATAATGAATACAGAAAACCAAACCTTGTGTAATAATGTCTGAAACCCACTACTACATATATTTATAAACCAAAATAATAACTGACAGTAACTTCTACAATCTTAACTGCAATGTTTCTAACTTCCATGTAACTTCTTTTGAGTCACATTTCCACACTCCTCCTTGACTCAAAAGCTCTTCAAAACATCTCATTTCTTGGTTCTGACCAAGAGAAAAACCCATCGGCCTTACCACATTCTTCAACAACGACATTCAACCAAATGTGTTCTGCCCAAACTTCGCAAAGACTTCTTCGGACTTCTTAAACTCAAACCATGGGTGCATTATGCGGCCAACAATCACGTACAACGCCATCAACATCCTCGAGGCAACTCAACCGTCTTGTATGATGACGAAGACAACACCACCATGCCTTCGAGGATAAATAAACTCAGCCATAATATATTACACTCCTTCGGATCTCCTCCTCCGGATCTCCACCGATATTCCCGTCGATTCCTCTCCAGAGAATGACTTTATCACTCTTTTGCTTTGAATGATTGGGACGCCTCTGTACTCTTCTGTTTTGAAACCGAGAAACAAACTTGTTTCCCCAAACACTCTTCTTTGGAATGGTCTTCTTCCACTCCATTTATCGAACGTCTGAGAATCAAACCTGCTATGTTTCACAACCACAAAACAAAATCAAAATTCACCAAAATCTTCTGTTCTTCATTGTGACTACCGGCCAAAATCTTCCATCTCCACCACGGCATCGAAACGAAATACCACAGATCCCGTAAGATCATTTTGCTCTGATACCACTGTTGCTTTCTCTGAACAAAACTCTCATAACAAAATATCCATTACAACACAAATACACAAACAAACTCTTCTCGGTTTCCTCTCAACACTTTCCTCTCCTATGTTTCACTCCTCTATGCGCTTTGAAACCGAACATAATGATTATAGAAAACCAAACCTTCTGCAATAATGTCTGAAACCCATTACTACATATATTTATAAACCAAAATAATAACCGACAGTAACTTCTACAATCTTAACTTCAATGTTTTTAATTTCCATGTAACTTCTTTTGAGTTACATTTCCAACAACAAATAATAATTTTTCTTCTTCTTTTTCTTGAACATCTTCTCATTCTCTCCTACGGTGCTCGCGTGACGGTGTTTGCCATGTCTTCCACCAACCAGTCTTCCGGTCGTCGTCTCCTCCTCCGCAAGCTCCCATCTTCGTCCACCACATCTCCGGCGAACCCTAATGACTCATTGTTCTTCTCACCGTACTCTTCACCTCTTCCACCACTGTTTCCTACGTCCGTCCTTCCTTTCCGTCAAATTGTGTAATGGCCAGAACCTTCATGCTTGAACTCTTTCCTATCAATACAAATGATAAAACAATAGTAATATCATATGTGTCATTTGAATGTTATAGGGATATAAGATATGTAAATATCAGTTATTATATCTAACCCTAATACACATGTATAAATACCCTTGTATGATTAATGAAATATAATTAAGTGCCTAATCTATCATGGTATCAGAGTTTAAGAAACCCTAATTTTTTCTCTTCCTTGTGCTGTCGTCGTCGTTGCTTCTTACCGCCGTCTCTCTCCGGCGCTGTTGTCTGCAGTATTGGTCTGCCCAGCGACATTACGTCGTCTCTCAGTGGGTCTTCTCTTCTCTCTCTCCTTGTTGCATCTTCAACACCAGCCCCTAGTTTCGTCTACAGCAATTCAATTGCTTATCATCATGTCCTTGTCGACCGACATCTCCTCGGCTCAAGTTGCCGAATCTGTTCCGCTGACCGCCGGATCTTCTGCCTCACAGTTGTTGTTCGTGAACATGTCCAACATCACGAAATTGACTTCCACGAATTACTTAACCTGGAGTATTCAGATTCGTGCTCTTCTCGAAGGTTACAATCTCTCTCGGTTTATTGATGCCAGTGCTCCTGCTGAGACAGTGGAGATCGATGGAATCTCGACTGCCAATCTGGAGTTCGGTCCATGGAAACAGCAAGATCGCCTTCTTTTCAGTGCCATACTCGGCACTCTTACTGTGTCTCTTCAGCCGGTGGTTGCACGAACCACCACCACTCGAGAAGCTTGGAACACCTTGGTCAATATCTATGGAAAGGCCTCTAGAGGACATCTTCTACAACTTCGTGATCAGATCAAACGGGTCACCAAAGGTACTCAATCCATTGATGAATACATTAGATTCATCACAGCTAAAACCGATGAATTGGCTCTTCTTGGCAAACCGATGGATCATGAGGATGTACTTGAGGCCATCCTTGAAGGTTTACCTGAGGACTATAAACCCGTGGTTGATGCTGTATTTGCTCGTGACACGGCCATACCCGTTGAGGAGCTCCATGAAAAGCTTCTCAACCACGAGGCCAAGTTACTCATGGCTGCACCTGCTCCGTCCTTGCTTCCATTGCCGGTTACTGTGCACAACACGGCGGTGCGTGCGCGTCGCAACCATCGCGGGTCTGGTGGTTTGTCGTGGGCTCGTGGTTCCTCCTCCTCGTCTCAACCGAGAGGATATCAGGGTCGTTGTCAGATTTGTGGCGTTCATGGACACTCTGCGAAGCGCTGCTCACAATATAGGTCGTCAGCTCCTTCCGAAGCCTCTTCTCCTCCGCCTTGGAATCATACTCAGTCGTGGTCCTCGTCTCCTCGACCATGGCAGCCGCGGGCTCATCATACTGTCCATCCGACATATGACTCCTCTCCATGGCTGTTGGATAGTGGAGCATCACATCACCTCACGACTGATCTCCACAACCTGTCTCTGCATTCTCCGTATCGTGGTGGTGAGGATGTTGTTGTTGGTGATGGTTCTGGACTGCCCATCACACACTCGGGTTCTTTCTCTTTTCCCTTACCGGATCGCTCACTTCGTTTTGATAATGTTCTATGTGTGCCTTCCATGACCAAGAACTTGGTCTCGGTACAACAGTTATGCAGCACTAATGACGTCTCTGTGGAATTTTTTCCGTCTTACTTTCAGGTGAAGGATCTCAGCACGGGGGCGCCAGTTCTCACCGGTCCAAGTAAAGAGGGCGTTTATGAGTGGTTGTCGAGCTCGTCCAATCATTCTCCTCATCAAGCTTATCCTAGTGTCAAGTCCACTTTGTCCGAGTGGCATTCTCGGTTGGGTCATCCTGCTTTACCTATTCTTAAGTCTGTTTTGTCGAAGCTCGGTTTGCCATTGTCTCGGGATTCATCATCTTTGTTTTGTCATTCTTGCTGCACTAATAAAAGTCATAAATTATCTTTTTCTACCTCTACTCTTGTCTCTCATCGTCCTCTTGATATCATTTTTTCTGATGTGTGGACTTCTCCGGTTTATTCGATTGATGGGTACAAATATTATGCCCTTTTCGTTGACCACTTCACCAGGTATTCATGGCTTTATCCGTTAAAGAAAAAATCCCAACTCCTAGAAACATTTTGTCTTTTCAAAACTTTGGTCGAAAATGCATTCACCACCAAAATCCGTACACTTTACTCGGATAATGGTGGTGAGTACACAGCCCTTCGATCGTTTCTTGCATCTCATGGCATTTCTCATCATACCACCCCTCCTCACACTCCCGAACACAACGGCATTTCCGAGCGTCGTCATAGACATATAGTTGAAACCGGGTTATCCCTTCTTAGTCATGCCTCTCTTCCTACGTCATTCTGGTCGTTTGCTTTCACCACAGCTACCTATCTTATTAATAGGATGCCGACCCCTACACTATCCATGTCATCACCTTTTGAGCGTCTTTTCCTCACCTCGCCAAACTATTCGAAATTACGGATGTTTGGTTGTCTGTGTTATCCTTGGCTTCGTCCATACTCACCACATAAACTTGCCCCTCGCTCTCGTCCGTGTGTCTTCCTTGGTTACTCTCCAACTCAGAGTGCTTACCTTTGTCTAGATCCCCGTCACTCTCGACTATTCGTGTCCCGTCATGTTCAGTTTTTCGAGTCCATTTTTCCTTATTCTGATTTCTATACCTACTTTCCGGCTCCGCCATCTGTTGTTAATGATCCTTCGTTCTCTCGTCATTTGGTCCATCCCGTGTGTACGACTCGACGCCCACTCATGACCTCTCCGCCTTGCCAGCCCCTGAGCTCGGATCTTTCACCGATGGCTTCACTGCCTAGGAGCGATTCACCAGCTACTGTCTATCAGCCCTCGGATATGCCCGCTCCCTTGATTGATGAGGTTTCGGTGGTTGATCCTAGTCTCTCGTCAACCTCGGACTTAGCTCCCTCAGATGTCATTGGCTCGGCTGGTTTATCATGTTCTTTCCCGCCACCTAACACTCATTCGATGCAGACAAGATCAAAGAGCAACATTATTAAGCCCAATCCAAAATATGCTCTCATGGTCTCTGCCTCGAATGTTGATATCGAACCGACAACAGTGACTCAAGCGCTTAAACATCCTCGTTGGCGAGCTGCGATGACTGATGAGTTTGAGGCTCTTTGTCGCAATGCGACATGGGATTTAGTTTCTCCGGATAATGCTCAGAATGTTGTCGGATGCAAGTGGGTTTATCGAGTGAAACGGAAACCCGATGGTACTGTTGACAGGTACAAAGCGCGTCTTGTTGCCAAAGGATTTCATCAGAGACCGGGTGTCGATTTTCATGAGACATTTAGTCCAGTTGTTAAGCCGACAACAATCCGGGTTGTTCTCAGTATTGCAGTCTCCCATGGTTGGCCTTTGCGCCAGCTCGATGTCAACAATGCGTTTCTTCAGGGAACTCTATCCGAGGAAGTCTATATGTCGCAACCTCCGGGTTTTGTTGATCATCTACATCCTGGCTTTGTGTGCAAACTCCGTAAGGCTATCTATGGCCTCAAGCAAGCGCCGCGGGCTTGGTATTCGGAATTTCGTACCTATCTCCTTGGCCGCGGGTTTCACAACTCCTTGGCGGATGCCTCTCTCTTCATTTTGCATCAATCGGATGTTCGGGTTTTTATCTTGGTCTATGTTGATGATATTATTGTGACAGGGAGCTCTCCATCTATTGTTAACCAAGTGATTGCCGATATTGCTGTCCGTTTCTCCATCAAAGACCTTGGTGACCTATCATACTTCCTTGGGATAGAAGCAAGTCGATCGTCGAAAGGTTTGGTTCTCACTCAGAGGAAGTACATCTCTGATCTTCTGGCTCGAGCTCATATGTTTGAGGCCAAACCGGTCTCATCTCCCATGGTATCGACCTCTCGGCTTTCGGTTCTGTCTGGCTCTCCCATTGCCAATATCACGGAGTATCGCGGTCTAGTTGGCAGTCTTCAGTACCTCTCTCTCACTCGACCGGATATTCAGTTTGCTGTAAACAAGTTGTCTCAGTTTATGCATGCTCCTACGGACGAACATTGGCTTGCGGTCAAACGTGTTCTACGTTACCTTGTGGGTACGAAGGATTGTGGTATCTACTTCGGCGTCCAATCATCCCCAACTCTCCATGCCTTCTCAGACGCCGACTGGGCAGGAGACCGCTCGGACTTTAAATCCACTGGCGCTTATGTTGTCTTTCTTGGTAGTCACCCTATCTCGTGGTCTTCCAAGAAGCAATCGGGTGTCTCTCATTCTTCCACCGAAGCAGAATATCGGTCCGTGGCGAGTACAGCTGCCGAGGTTAAGTGGGTGTCGTCTCTACTCTCTGAACTTGGCTTTGTTCCCACGTCCACACCGATCGTCTACTGTGACAATATCGGTGCCACTTACTTAAGCTCGAACCCAGTTTTTCACTCGCGTATGAAGCACATTGCGCTTGACTACTTCTTTGTACGTGGACTTGTCGAATCCGGCGATCTTCGTGTTACTCATGTCTCTTCAGCGGATCAACTTGCAGATGCACTTACCAAGCCTTTACCGAGTCTAGCGTTTCATGATATTTTCGTCAAGATTGGACTTACCTCCGGTGCTCCATCTTGAGGGGGCGTATAGGGATATAAGATATGTAAATATCAGTTATTATATCTAACCCTAATACACATGTATAAATACCCTTGTATGATTAATGAAATATAATTAAGTGCCTAATCTATCAAATGTATCGTAAAGAGTTTCATTTTGCTTCGACATTTGAATTTTGAAATATAATACTATAATCTGAGCCAAAACAAAAGACTCATTTCAATCCAAAAAAAAAAACACAAAAAAAAACGAAAGAAACAATGAGAAGTCACAATCAACAAAGTAATAGAGCCATCCACTCCAAATTCAAAACCCTTCACTTGTCCATTATATATATATACACACACTATTGAACTTAATTAGAATAATTGCAAATATTAACTATATTTATTGTATCAATAAATACCACGTTTTAGCACGAATACGTTTTTTTAACCACCTTCTTAAAGTTTCCTTATTTAATTGTAATGATCTAATGACTAATAAATAAGACATTTTAGTGGTCACAATACGTTTAAAATTTTCTTATTGATTCTTCCTTTTTCTAATGATAATATATATATGCTATTTATAAAACATATTAAGTTGAATTTATAGTTTTATAAATTGAAATGATAATATTTTGAAGAATTCATGGTAAAATCATAATCAAAATTTTGTTATATTAGATTTATGTACATTTATACATTATTACAATTTTTAAAATATATTGGGTTATAAAAATGGTCTTTAGTTATAAACGCATATATAATTTTTTGTATTATATGTGTAACCTATTTTTTTTATCATCTTATTTTAGATTAACATTTTATGTTTTTAAAAGTTTTTATTTTAACCTTATAATTTAATTTTGGACTAATCATTTTCCTATTTTAGAAGCTTCTCATTTATATCTATTTTATAATTCTTCATAACCAATCAAAATTAAACAAAATGACATGTAGGATGTGTAGGTGTTTTCATCAAATTCCTTCAAACACGATTATTTATATATATAGATTTTTTAATTAAAAAAACGTCGGGCTTTCGGATCAGTCCGAATGGAGTTTGATCTGGAAACCTGATTTATTCGGGACGAAAAACTTAGGCTCGAAGTCCGCTATTTTTTGGGTTAGAATTCAGGCTGCAGGCCTAAATTGATACCCCTATGGTGGATCAATGAATAAAAAAGGAACGTAAAACACGAATCCACTCGGTTTGCTAAGTAGGAATGGCGATGAGCACAAAGGCTACAACATGCAAGGAAGAGATATTTCAGAGTAAAAGGCGCTTGGATGCTTCTAATGTAGGGATAGAAGCAAATCAGTCTCCAACCCAAGTAAGAAAAGTTTCCAGTTTTCTCCAATCAGATCTAAATTCTAAAATCTCTATTGATTTCTTGGTTTCATGTTGAGATTGTCGGATTAATGCAGATTTTCTAGCAGTTTCTTGAGCAATTTTTGGATTTCTTTTAATGGTGGGATAACAATTTTCAGGTGTCTTCGCGGCGGCTCAAGCGTTCGGTAACAAACTTTAGGTGTTACACAATAAAAACGCCGAAACGTTTCTTGTTTACCTTGCTCTCATCGCATGTGATCCCTTTGTTGAACTATTTGTGGACGTTTCTAGCGGTCAATTTGCCACAAATGAGTTGATTGTTGAACATAAGGTTTGTGTCTGGCTCGTTGATTTGTTGGATCTAGGTGTAAAGATTTAACTCACAAGTAATAAAAATCTAGACTTCCAATAACTACCGTAATGAAATGATATAGATTGATTGTATTACCAGTATCGAATATAGGGAATGAGATCAATAGAGAAAGTAAAGAAGAAGATTGGTAATGGTGACAGATAGATGAGATCAAACAAAGATGAGATAACATGATATAAACACAGAAACATCCGTACAATCAAGGATTTGTAAAAGGGTTTTGAAATTCATGCCATTATAACTAATTCGAGAAATTAGAGCAATTAATATAACATCAATCTTTCTACATTGGGTTCACTATTAAAGGGTAATTTTTCAACCTCTAATATATTCAAATTAACCTAAAAGGCATTAAGAATTTCGATCACATCATCCTCATCGCATCTATTGTATTTTTACGAAAAAACATTCGTACTGATAATATGTTAGAAAAATAGAAAAATATAAACGATCAGAAAGATTAGATCGTTAACTAAAAACGAATTCAATCATTTAAGAGAATGGAGAATATGATTTCTCGGATTCTTTTGTTTCTTATATTTGTACATTTTACAAGATCACAAATGATATGTTATAGAAAATCCGAACTTCGTGCTTGTATAGGTGGATCCTTTAAGAGATTCATACCCTGCAACACTTTGTCAAATGATCCATTAAATAAAAAACCCTCTTTAACATTGCATTACCTAGGTGCTTACCTTAGGATGAATTTATTTCATAGCACCTACAATCACATACTATAGGATTTAACTCATTGAACTCAAGATCTGACGTTGTATCAGACGTTGAGTTGAGATTCCACAAGTTGTGATTCATTCGACAGGCTCAAGTCTCATCCCTAATGACATTTTGTGCACCACATCCCTTAGCAAACTCTTAGTCAAAGCATCAACCAAATTTTGTTTGGTACGCACAAAATCTACCATTATGGCCTCGTCTTTTATCAAACCATTCACATAGCTATGTCGTAAACTAATATATCTAGACTTTCCATTATATACATGGCTATATGCCTTAGCCAACGTTGCTGCACTATCGCAATGAATTGCAATAGGCGAAACCGGTTTAGACCACAATAGTATTTCAAATACCAAATTCCTTAACCATTCTGCTTCTTTTCCAGCAGAAGCTAAGGGAATAAATTCCGACGTCATCGTCGAATCCGAACTGCAAGTTTGTTTCTTGGAAGCCAAAAAATCGCAGCTCCACCTAATAGGTACAACCAACTGCTGGGTCACACGGGATCCTCGAACACCGGTTCAAAACCGTGCTAGGATCTGGTCTGCGGGCTTACGCAGCGGAATTAGCGTTCAAAACGTTTTTTAATGCCCATGGACCAATCTTTTCGATGAAGAACTTCTTGAAGAGAAAAACTAACCTTTGACTCACAATCTGAAGGTTGGTTTGTTGATCACAACTTAGGTGTTAATGAAGTCAACACCCTCTTGAGGTATCCACACCTTGGAATAGATTCCAACACTTGGAATCAAGCTTGCTAGAGCTCAAGAGATCCAATCTCTTGTGTATGCAGTTCAAGAACAATTCTTGATCTCTCAATCTGTTGGGAGAGTTTCTCTCTGTCTCTCTAACCTTCCAAAGGTCAGAGAAGTCGAGCAATGATGAGTCTCACGCATTCTCCACCTGTTTCCACCAAGAAAAAGGCGAGAAAACGCGATTTTAGATTTTTCAGTGTCTTGGTCTGGAGCTGACCAACTCTTGGTCAGTCGGACCAAGCACACTTAAAATCAAACTTGCCGACAGTCCGCGATCCGGCGGACCAGAATCTTGGTCCGCCAGACCAGCCGAGCTCCGGACCGTGAAATTCAGTTCGCCTAACTTGTTGGTCCGGCGGACCAAGATTCCGGTCCTCCGGACCAGCCATGCTCCAAGCCTCACATTTTGGTCCGTCTGACTGGTCTGGTTCGTCTGACCAACTCTTGGTCAGCTCCGGACCAGCCAGTCATTCCCGCCAAGTCAGTCCGTCTCTCCTAAGTACGTCTGGTCCGGCTGACCAACTCTTGGTCAGCTCCGGACCAGACCTCAAGACGGAGAAAAATCCGATTTTTTTCGTCTGATTGATCCCATTCATACACGTCCATCCCATATGTGTGTGACCCTTTAGGCTCCTCCGAATACGGCAGTAAACTCGAGATCTAATCTCGCTTTACAAATCACAAGCGGTCTCTAGCAAGACATTATGATTACCCGTATCGGAAAGAGTTAGATGTGATCTAACCGAAAAGCCAGAGATAGTTCCAACGATGATCTTCTTTGTCTCATGATATCATAATCGAACTCATAGTTCGATTGCTTTGTCGTATCCCGAGTAGACTGTAAGAGATAGATGACATTCATCTATAGTGC
>NW_010967219.1:464797-500743 GCF_000463585.1 Tarenaya hassleriana
ATATCTCTCTCTTTCGAGAGGAACAAAGTTCCATCTTGACTATCTACTATCCACTTCATGATTCGTAACGTATCCGAGTCACGCCTTTATAATCATCTGGTTAAAAACGACGTTTGACGCAGTCAAAGTACATTACTCATGATGGATACAATAGATATCTCAGGTCTGAGGATCTAAAGTGAACCATCAAGTGAGATTCAAGTCATGGATAGAATCCAATCGATAATCTCACGCGAGTCATCCAATCACTTGTTCCAAACAAGTACCCATGACCGTGATCCGTATCCAATACACATGATCATCACTATGATCATCCATCACACCTCATGTTAGTCTTAATTCATCATTGCTCCCACAATGACAAGCGACTAAGGAATTTAGTATCATTTATAACGATCCATGGATGTCATTATTTATCAAATATGCAAAATAAATAATGAACAAACAATGCATTCATCCAATGAAACCATCGTATCATACATAGTTCTCATATCGTATGATCATCATAGAGCATCACAACTATCAGTCTCCCACTTGCTCTAAGTATGATCTACAATGCATCTAAGTCCCATGCCCCGAACATGATTCTCATGTTTTGATGAAGGGAGAGGCTTCGTCAAGGGATCGGCTATGTTGTCATCCGTCGATATCTTGCATATGTGCACATCGCCTCTGTCTACAATTTTCCTTATGAGGTGAAATCGTCTGAGTATGTGTTTGGATCGTTGATGTGACCTAGGTTCCTTACCTTGTGCTATCGCCCCATTGTTATCACAGTATAACGCAATGGGGTTAACAACGCTAGGAACGACGCCCAGGTCACCCAAAAACTTCCTGATCCAAACAGCTTCCTTTGCTGCATCCGATACGACAATGTACTCAGCCTCTGTAGTAGAATCTGTTATGGTGGCCTGTTTGGAATCTTCCAACTAACGGCGCCTCCATTCAAGCAGAAGATATAGCCTGATTGCGATCTGTAGTAATCTTGGTCCGATTGGAAACTAGCATCAGTGTAACCCTTTACAGCGAGCTCGTCTTCCAATCCACCATATATCAAGAATAAATCATTAGTCCTTCTCAAGTACTTAAGGATATTCTTGACCGCGATCCAGTGTGACTCTCCTGGATCCGACTGGTATCTGATCGTAATGCTTAACGCGTACGATACATCCGGCCTAGTACATAACATGGCATACATGATAGATCCTATTGTCGAAGCATATGGGATCCTATTCATACGTTCTCGTTCATCACGTGTCTTAGGACACTGAGTCTTGCTGAGAACAACACCATGACACATCGGCAAGAGTCCTCTCTTTGACTCTTGCATTCTGAACCGATTCAGAACTTTGTCGATGTATGTACTCTGACTTAGTGCAAGAAGCTTACAAAATCTATCTCTATATATCTTGATGCCTAGGACATAGGCAGCTTCCCCTAAGTCCTTCATAGAAAACTGTGCTCCTAGCCAAGACTTAACGTCTTGCAAGGTAGGAACATCGTTTCCTATGAGCAGGATATCATCCACGTATAGCACCATGAAAACAACTGTGCTCCCACTGGCCTTCTTGTAAACACATGGTTCATCCTCGTTTTGAGAGAAACCAAACGTTTGATTGTCTCATCAAATCGAAGATTGCAGCTCTCCTTGAAACTTGCTTCAGTCCATAAATGGACCTCTGAAGCTTGCACACCTTCCCCGGACTCTCTGGATCGACAAAACCCTCGGGTTGTATCATATACACATCCTCGAGTAGGTTCCCCTTAAGGAACGCAGTCTTGACATCCATTTGTCATATCTCGTAGTCATAATATGCAGTTATGGCAAGCATAATCTTGATGGATTTAAGCATCACGACGGACGAGTTCGTGAAAACCCACTTAAATCCGATGGGTTTTACCCCTTCGGATGCATCGACCAAAGTTCATACTTTGTTGTCGTACATGGATTGCATCTCAGACTTCATAGTCTCGTGCCATTTCTCAGAGTCGGAACTCGCTATAGCCTATGGATTCAAAATACTCAGGATCATAGTATTCTCCTCCCTTATCGGTCCTAAGCTTCTTTAGCTTAACCCCGAGATATAACTCAACCTCGGATTTATATGCTCTAAACCTATCAAGAGCTTCATCCTTTGAATGCAACAAAAATACGTAGCAAAATCGAGTAGAATCCTCCATAAATGTTACTACGTACTTCTTATTTCCTAAAGATGGTATACTATGCAAGTCACATAGATCACTATGTATTGGTTCCAATATTTTTGAACTCCGTTCTATGCTAGGAAATGAACGACGTGTTATTTTTGTTTTTATGCATGTAATACATTTTTCATCATTCAACGTGTATGGTGGAATTAAATCCATTTTCGACATAAGATTAATACGTTTATAATGTACATGTCCTAGTCTAGTATGCCACAACATAGAAACATTAACATCAATGACATACAAAGAATTGTGATTTTTATTATTGTTAATGATGAGTTTGAACATATCATTACATAGATACCATTGTCCCACAAACACACCACCTTTGGAAAGAATAAACCTATCGGCCTCAAAGACCATCTTGAATCCAAACTGATTGAGAACACTATCCGACACAAGATTTCTCCTTACATCCGAAGCGTACAAAATATTGCGAAGAGTTAAAGTTTTCCCAGACGTAAAAATAACTCTACTTGTTCTTTCCCTAGAACATTAACCGTAGAATCATTTCCCATAAAAAGAACGCTCCCTTCTTCCACAACTTCGAAAGTCTTGAGGAGTCCACGATCTTTACATATGTGTCTAGTCGCTCCCGAATCGATCCACCATGATTCACCAACCTCCTGTACATGATTTAATTCATAAATCATAGCAACAAAATTCATTACAGAATTGTCAAAAAACAATCACGGTTACCTTGATTGGCTTGGTCGAGGTTTTGATTCCCTTGACCATGAACACTCTTTTTCCCGTATTTACTCTTCCATGAGTAGCATTCCTTCTTGAAGTGTCCCGGTTTGTTACAAAACCAACAATTCATGTTCAACTTTGTTTTCTTCTTCGGGTTCCCCTTGGAGGAGTTTTTGTTCGGTCTTTTTGCACCCCGTTTCTCATCTTCTACAATGTTAACCATGGAAGACGGGGAAACTAGTGCTCGTTTCCCATCTTGCATTCGAAGATCCTCTTCGATGTGAAGATGCGTTCCCAATTGTTCAAGAGGTCATATCTTTTTTTGTGTTTCAGGGAACGCTTCACATCCTTCCAACTCGGTGGAAGTTTGTCAACAATGGACGAGACCTTTATGGTTTCATCCATAGTTAATTTGTGTTGTGCGAATTGACTCAAGATCCTTTGTAGTTCATGGAATTGCTTCACGACCGATCTTGAATCAACCATCTTATAAGCATTGAAGTTGCTTACAAGAAATCTTTTACTAGAGGCATCTTCGGAGAAATATTTTGCCTCCAGTGAATTCCACAACTCTTTTGCAGTTTCTATGTGTTGATAAACATCAAACAGAGTATCGGACATACCGTTCAGAATGTGATCGCAGCAAACGTAGTTGTCGTTGTCCCATTTGTTCCGTATACGTGTTTGCGCCAAGGTTTCCTCTTCGGTCTCTTCTGGCCTGGGTGTGTTTATCACGTAGACGACGTTCAGCATCATCAACAGAAAATGCATCTTCTTTTACCACCTTCGAAATCCCACACCCTCGAGTTTATCGAGTTTGTGAAAATTGATGGTCAGATCCCTCACAGAAGTAGTCATCCCAAAAATAACGTTTTCGATTTATTGAAGCAATTCTATTTTCTCAAAAAACTCTTTCAGCGAATTGAGCCAATTCCAATTTTAATTTGGAGAAATGGATATGAAAAGAATGGGAACTGGATAACTCTTCTAGACATGAGGATCATTTTCCGAAAACGTTATTTCATCCCAAATGAGTAAACGGGATACCGAAACACGTTTATGAGATACAAAGAAGAGACAGTGATTTTGTTTTGCTCTACAACAATCACCAAGACAAGAAACTTGTGTAGAAAAAGGTGAACACAACACTTTTTGATTGATTTGCAAGAACAATTTCACTCAAAATCTCTCAAATTTGGGTTAGATCTCGTTTTTACAACTTGTTCTGACGTCTTCTATATATAAAACACTAAAAGATATCATCAAAAGTTGTAAAATGTGACAGTTTTCAAGCGAAGAATCACATCTTTTCGTTTTCAGAAAACTGACTCAGACCGAGTTACAACTGACTTTTGTCGAGTTACCACTGACGCACTCGCGGTCTGAGTTACAACTGACTCCAACCGAGATACCCCTGACGCGTTTTACTGCCAAAACAAAAACATGTTTTATTGATTCATATTATATCATTTACGAACATTTAGCTTCTGCACCACATTCGTAATATATATAACTATGAATCTCTTGAGAGATTATTATTGCCAACCTTTTTACTCTAAAATATACAACCGTCTATAATATTAGAAGAAAAAAGTTAAAATGATATTTCAGACAATAGTAAAAATATGATTTCGAGTGATACAATATTATTGGGGAAATGGCAAATATGAAACATTAGGCAGGCTAAGTAGCCTCTGATGGAGGTTTGACAAAGCTCGAACTAAACACGGGCGAAGGAATGACTGAACTGAATTAGAAAGTCTATGGAAGATGCTTGTTGATTCGGAGGGTTTATTGAATCAAACTTAACCGGACTGCTTCGTCTAAACCGGGATTGTACCGGGATGCAATTTAGCTATATAAGCAAGGTTAGGATCCCGGTTTAGTGCAACGTTCGAATTTGTATTCCCTCGCATTCTTCTTCTTCCTCCACTTTTCCTGTATTCTCCAAGAAGTTGGTGAAATCCTTCTTCTTCCTCTTCTTCAATCCTCAGTGGAATCATCAAGATACGAAGATTTTGATTGTGAGTAGGATCGATTCTTCGATCTTATTTGATTTTATTTAAAATTCGATCCAAATTGTTGGCACTACGCGAATATATCAATAATAGAAAGAAGAGACATTTTAAAGATTAAAATATATTATAATAAAACCTAAATAAGAAAAAAAACTGTTGAACGGTTATTTTCAAAAGGTTTTTAACTAATATTTGGAAATAAAATATACCGAGAATATAATAACAATTTAACATAATTTTTTTTAGTATTTATCTACTATATATCTATGTCCTAAAGCTGAACCCTGAAAATATAGATGGGGCGAATTGGGCTAATTTTGTTGGTTGAACTCAGACTGGGTCACAAAATTTCTTCGCTCAACTTGATTTTGGTAAAGCTTAATCAAATAATAATGATTTTGATTCAATTTACCATTTAGGGTTTATGTACCTCCAAAGCATTAAACCCTAAATTCAAACTCTGTTGAAATGAAACCCTAAAAAAACACAAAACCTAGTCTTTCGGTATCTACATTGTGATCTCACAAGCAACAAAACAGTTGGAACCCTGCTTCGCAATTCCCATCTCTATTCAACAAAAAACAAACCAAATCCCGACCGTGTTGGTCGAGTGGTGTAGACGCTTGAAAACAGTAGAAAACTTTTATCTCATCCGAATAGTAGGAGAGGAAATATATGATTTAACTGCGATTCAAAAGGTTACCTCCGAATCTCGAGAGATGTAATCATACGAAAATTTGACGAACTTACGAGTTATAAAAAAGAAACACAATTTCACTTCGTCTATTCGGAATAAAAAAAAAACAAAATTCTACCCTTTTTATATCGATACGATATGCTTGACCCGATTATCGACCTTAGAATGAAACCAAAATATACAACCCCCAACTATGCAGGCCCCACAGCTGCCCATGTGGCAATGGGTTTACAAAAAAAGACAAAACGCTTTGACTAAAACAGTAAACAAATGGTCATTTTCAGGGGAAAATTTACTGTCCCTTTCACTGATTCATCGAGGCTGACAAGCTGTTGTGACACGTCACAGGTGACCAGAAATCGGCACCGTTGGAATTTGCCACGTGTACGGTGCAGGATACAGGGACCAAACACAACCCCCTACTTCTTAGGTCTTTCTTCTTCGACTTTTGGTCTCCAACAATATCCCCATCGTTCTGCCACGTCAGCTACGTCAAAGAGTACTTAACTGACAGTCAACTTCGAGTGAAAACATTCATGTAAAAACAATTTCTTTTGCACTAAAACTAAACAATTGCTACTTTTTAAACATATCATTTCCTTTTGTTATTGTGTAAAAAAATTGTTTTCAACCTAATAATTAGTAGTGTTATTATAAAATTTATTGGTGGATATTTGATTTTAATATATAAGTGCAACGGAATAATATATAATCAACTTTAAGTAAAAATTAATATTTAATATAATTCATGAGTGGATATAAATTTTGTAAAATCAAATATTGAATATAAAATAAAATAAATAAAATCAAATAATTTTTTAATAAATATTTAATAAATTCGATCATATCATGTAGACGTAAAGCTCACATAAAAACCAAACTAAATACAAACCGAAAAATGAATAAAAATAAATAAAATTTAATATAAAAAATGGTTAGACTAACAAACAACAATATTTACAAAAAATGAAAATTCCGAAAAACTAATAAAAAAACAAAAATTGAATTTTTCGTCAAAAGGCCCAGAGTTTTCCCTTGATGTTGACACATCATACAAACGAAAGGTTGTGATAAATTTGAAAAAAAAAAATACAGTAAAATTAAAATTATTTTTACCCAAAAAAAGTTAAATTTAAAAGATTGATATGAAAAATAACTGAAAAACTTACATGAGAATGAGGAATGAGGTAAGGAGAACAGAGGACTTGAACTTGGTCTTGCAAGAACTTGATGTAACCCATTGCTTCATGCAACACTGATGCTGTATCGGTCTGATGTTCCAAAAAAATATTATTTTTTATAAAAGAATTTTATCAATTATTCTAATGTGTAATGTGGTCTTACAACTCCTAAACTTATCTTCATATAGTAATGGGGAATAAGAAAACATAATACAAAAAAATTGAGAAATTTAATAAAATAACCTTGCCATATGGAGAAACCAGCTGCTGCAGTGTTGCTATTTTTTCACCAAGTTTTTCTTTCCTTACCTATGAAATTTAAAAATGCAATTAATGTGTTTACTCAAAGCAAGTTTATAAATACATACATCCAAAATTTAAAGTATGAAGTTTAATATATACATATATACATGCATACATACATACATATATATATATATATTGCAAACCTTTGCCTTTCCAAGTGATGATTTGTTCTGATCTCTTTTGGATTTCTTCACGGGTTTCCTATCACAACCCATATTCGGCTCGGTTCTCTTCTTCTACGCAAAGAAAAATTTAAAATTAAACAAAAATAATATTTAACTTCTATGAAAAATACGTGTTTGCATGCAAGACACTGTGCCCGGAAATCCACAATTATATATATATATATATATGTATATATGTATATATATACTTATATGTATGTATTACGTTGGATTTGGTTGATTTATCCATCGTTGGATCATCGTTGATCTTGTCCCCGTTCTTGATATTGCATGTGGAAGGAACGGGTGAATCAGTGAAGAGCAATTCGGCGTCGTTTTGATACTCTCCCCCAAAACACAGCATGCGGGGCCCACTGCCGTCACCGCCGGAGAATCTGAACCCCAACGCATCTTCTCCGGCGACGTCTCCATCACTGTCGTCGCGGTGTTTGCTGCTGTCGGTGGTGAAAACGACGTCGTCGGACAGAAGAAGCTGAGAGAAGCTGACGGATTCTGCGTGAGCTCCGTCGTCTTCCTCCGCCGTGTCTCCCATGGCAGTTTGTTTATTTTGTGGAAGAGACAGTGACAAGAGTAAATGAAAAACAATAGAAGCCAAGAGGAAAATACATACATATATGTATATATATTTGTTCATTTTCGTAAATATGTATGTTGAGAAAATGTTAAAAAAAAATATTATTTCCTTCTATCGAAAACATTTAAAAAGGTTAGGATAAAGAATTTAAGAGAGACTGAATAAGTGATGTGTCACATATATTTCGTATTTATATTCTTCAATAATTTCGATTGAAATCCGTATTTTGCTTGAACAAATCAAACATACATATATTTATATATATCAATTTATTCCTATACATTTATTGTTTAATTTTGTTTCTACATAAACTAATTCTAAATATTGTATATTAAATAAAATGATATAGAAAAAAATTATTTTTTTCTTGATTATAACTTTTCTTAAACGTCCATTTCGTTATACAAAATCCCAAATATTCCACATAAATTAAGAACCCTAGCCAACCCACATATGATCCAAATGTGAAAATTTTCAAAAGTACTGATATTAATATAAGTTCATGCAAGTATAAGATTTAACTGACCCAAATAACAGAAATAATTATTTGCTAATTTTGTCAACAATTACATAAAATATAAAATCTCTTTCCTCGGTCTAAGGTTGCTAATCGATACACATTCATTATATATATATATATATGATTTTGTTTGAGGTAAAATTTTTGGGGGGTAAAAATAGAATTTAAAATTTCCAAAAAAAAAAAGACTACAGTCAAAGACACCTGGCCCGAGAAACCTGTAGGGTTTTCGATTTCCCCGAAGCAACGTTTCGTTTCTGCTGCATTCGTTTTTAGGAAGTTCCATCATAAATTGCGCATTTAATATATATATATATATATATATGAAAAAAATACACTATATTTCGTCCGCTCTGAAAAGAATATAGCATATTAATATTAGAACAAGATATTTATTTTTAACTTCACAAGCAAAATTTGTTCTTTTTATTACAATTTCATGCAAAAGACTAAGGGGGCAGAAGCTTTTTTTATACCGAAATTATAAACATGTGGGGGAGAGAATTGAAAACAAAATTAGCTGCACGAGTTGATCACTAATAAATGATAATTATTAATACAACTTCAACTATAAAGGCATAACAATATTTTTTATTGCGTAAAAAAAGGTAATTAACGAAGGTTAATTTTTTTTTTTTTTTAAAAAAAAAGCAATTATGTTACGGCAGTTGTTTCAGTTCATGGGAAGGAGAGTTAAAAGACCTCCGACACCTAGACCTAGGTAGTTGTTTGTCACTTAGATTTACTAACCAAAAAACCCATTGTTTGTTCCGTTATTACCATACTGCCACTCCCCTCTTGGTTGCATTTAGTAAAAATCCATATTAATACAAGTTTATCTATAACAAATGAATTTTTAAATATAGTAAATATACGTGTAATTACTTGATATATCATTTTTTTTCTATTTTTATGCTCGTATTACGTAACATGTCATCTTATTTTATTTTCGAAGCGTCACGTCATCTTTCAATCATGGACTCAGTAATTTTGTTAAAGGCATTTTGATTATTTTATAATATTCTGGAATTTTATATGTTTAAATGATGTATTAATATAAAATTTTGGAATGATATCAAATTTTCCATAAATTATGCATTAATATCGATTTTTCCCTTATAGTTAGTTACATGATCCCGATCCCAAATTGATTCTAAGGCAACAATTAGAAGGGAACAATTTGCAATGTTGAAGATATCATTACATTTTTTAATTTTTCTAAATTGTTTTTTTTTTTCGTGATTCGTCCGGTCCTCGTGCAGCAGATGTCGAAAATAATCCAAGAGTGAACAAAACTAGTTCGAGAATGTACGGAACTGTATGGCAATGAAAACTCGTACGGGAATACATGAACTCATCCGAAGATATACGAGAATAATCTAGGGGTGTAAGAAATTGGTCGAGAATATACGAGAACTATCTAGAATGTACGAAACTCGTTCGTGAGAGTGTTCGAGAAACCGTTCGAGAACACAAAACTCGTCTAGGAGTATACGGGAGCCATGTAGGAAGCTCGTCCAGGACACAAATTGTCCGAGAGTGCATGAAACTTGTATGATAGTGTACGAGAACTGTCCGAAAGTGTATGTAATATGGAATGCGGATGGATGCAAAGACTCGGAAAAGACGCCAAGGGATGGAGACACAAATGAAATGCTAGGAAACATGGACGTGGAACAAAATTCACACAAATTCGAAAGAGACATTGTGGAACCTATTCAAGCAAATAGAAGACACATTTGAGAAGGCAAACGAGGGTTTCAAGATTATGAAAAAAAAACATTTGCAAGGACAATTGACATCAGTGCTGTGACACCGGCACACGAAACATAAATCATAAACTAGTAACAACAAACAGTAACTTCGTTCCTATTATTTTTTCTATTATATATGCAACTTGAACAACCAACGGAGATTTTCTGAAAAGAAGGCTACTACGATAATCTCAAGGTCGCATTCCTTGCACTAAAATTCTCGTTTCTCTAGATTTTGTCCTTATAATCAAAAGGAGATTGATCCAAAGTTGAAATGGACACTACAATCATTGAAAAATATGTGATGTTACATCTATAAAAGCTAGACAAATTATCGGGAAAATCATTTTTGGAACCCCAATTGTGAAGCAACGATTTCTACTATACTTGAAAGTTAATGGTGATTTGACGAGTATGTTGATCATGATGGAATAGGTGTCCCACAACATCCTTTCAAGACGATCTTACTACTTAAGAGATATCTAATCGAAAGAAAGAGCATCAAAGAGAACATCTTACACCTCCGGAGTTGTCACTCAATGCCTCAAGCACACACATCTGGCTTATGTTACTTGTGTTAAAGAGTCTTATATGGTAACATTTTATCTTTATTTTTATTTGCAAACATTGTTTCAATTAATATTGTGTGCATTTTGAGTCGATAATTTGGACGTCTCGAAATAAACACCTTGTTGAAAATCTCAAAGAATGCACATGCTACACTAACTTGTTTGTTATCCTAGACTTCTCTATCAGCCTGTAGGTAGTATGTCGTAACAAAGAGAAGATCAAGGCAAGCATCATCGGACCTCAAAGTCGACATGGAACCAGTGATCCTTACCACCGATTCTTAAGAGATTCAAGGAGCACATTAACTTTAATATCCATAGAGACCAACAAAGACGAACCCTTTGAACAAGGAGAGGCACGAAAGCCAGTGTCTCACGCACATGAGAAATACAAGAATGAAGCGAATAACCTAGGTACATGTAATATGGCTTACATGTTTAATAATGCTGACTTGGTCTCTTTGATGTAGGCAACTCAGTTTTGTGGACAAAACCTTCGTAAGGGAGAGGGGTAGTGCAACCCTCAAGCCAATCGACAAGGTCAACGATGCGGCAGAGGTGACTAGGCACGGGACGAGCATAAAGGACAAGGTCAAAGTCGTGGATAATGATGTAGAACGGGAGAACAATGACTTAGACAAGAGGGACGACAAACAGATGAGCAGGCGAACCACAGATGGGAATATAACCAAAACCAACGCACCTCACAATGCATCCGGAAGCGATATCACAGAAGAAGTTGTCCCTGACGAAACCTTGTCGTCCATTCCCAGCTCAAGCTGCTCGTACACGAGCTAGAGCACGCAATGTACAATCAAGGATCAATATATTCTTGGAGCAATGAATAGACAAGACGACTGATGGATCAAGCCTGGACGATGCAAGGATCAACATCGACCAAAACACGCACCCTTTTTAACCTATTGTTGTCCAACACTTGAAGTTGGTTCATGATTAAAACTTCCCTTTTTGGACCAAAACTATCAAAGACGGTAGACAAATCACAAGCTTCAATCAACTGATCAAGGATCCAAATTAGGCAAGTTCTTCACATCATTGCAATCAATAAAAATCCAGGGATATGATAACAACAAATAAGGCAAGTGGGGAGCCACCTATGCAGCCGAAAAAGGAAAGGAAATGACAAGGAAAATCAGCAAATTTCTTGCCAAATCCCATGCTAGCCGTTGCCTACATCATCAAGGGGAAAATCAACTTCTTTCCTTGCATATTGCAGTCGTTGTCTAGGTGTCATAAGTTGCCAAGTTTGTGAGCTTACACATGGCTGCTTGATTCAACCCTTTTCCTTGTTTATTTCTTCTCCTCTTTGCTATTTAAATTCGAGTATGTAGACCAAAAACATCAGACTTGGATTGAATAAAATTTGGTGAGTCTTCTTTGACATCTTCTTTGGTGTATCCGAGTCTATCGGTTCTATTGGTGATGGTGTATCCGACGCCTCCATTCTTGGTTTGTCTGAGAATTTATCATAAACTATCCCCTCATTTCATCATCATCATGTCCTTCATTCACCCGGGAACAAAGATCGAATGCCCCCGAGTCTGAGACTAATCTTCCCGTCGCTATCCATGCCACCAGCAATCCGCTTCCATCCAATGATGCCTTAGACCTCTAAATTCTGAAGGTTTAAGTTTCAGACCGTTTGGAGTTTTTTTTATAAAGTTATGACAGGTTTATTGACCAATGGTCGGTCATAAGTTACTGAACTATTTAAAACTATAATTATTGTTATCAATTGTTGTCTTTCATTTTACAATTTTTAACATAAAAAAAGTTAACAGTGTAGAGAGTTTAGTTTAGATCATAAGTATGTATTCAAAGAAAAAACATCATTTTTAACAAACACAAGCAAAACCCTAAAGCAATCAATCACTCATTACCCACATAAGCATATGCTACATACAGACACTTTGGTCTTGTGGCATGGCCGGAGATTGACTCTAAATTTCATCTCTTTGTCGGACATTTCAGCGATCTTCTAGTTTTTAAACAGTATGAAAAATGAAACTGGTAACACGCAAAATATAGTATAAAAAATATGAAGAGAACTCACTTGTTCAATATTCTTAGGGACAAAACGTCGAACACATGGTGTTCATGCACCTTGAAACAGACCCATCATCCAAAGCAAATCTCTTTCATCTTCTTCGCCGCAGATTCGTCAACCGAATACTGCATAGGAGAAAACAGAAACAACACACAAAGAATTCTCAGAATCCGCAATTCAAGGGCACAGAACAAGAACAATCCTATCAAGTTTTCGGCTTTTCGTACCTTCTTGAGGACCCAGATTGAGTGATTGTAGGCTCGATGAAAGAGCTCTTCGACGGATACATCGTCGTGTTCGTTGACTTCCCTGTAGTTGACGAAGTTTTCGCGAGCGTACTTGGCGTAGTACGGCCTCGTGTCCGCCGGCAAAAGCCTCACCATCCTCAAAATGGCGCCGTATACTCTCAGCCCCTTGTTCATTTTTTTCAGTTCTTTCTTTGAATGCGTTTCGTTCGTGTATTGGGACGCCATATTTGCTTTGTAATAAAAACACATCTTGGGCTTTTTGGTGGGCTTTTTGGTGTTTATTTCTTATTGGGCTAAGATACAACACACCTTTCTATACAAATTATCAATGAGAAAAAACACAATTCGGCCAATATTAGTTATAAAAACATTGTATTAAATCATAAAATATTCATTATAAAAATTGCATTAAATAATAAAATATTGGGTCTGTAACAAAACAATAGCATTTTTCCTTGGTGCAATAATCTTCATAAAAGAAGTATATAAACCATATTTACAAAATGTGAATTAAATATTTTAAGAGGAACACTTAAGAAATCTATACCTTTTTTTGACTTTTGCAAACTATACATTTTTATAATTTTTTGACAAAAATATCCTTACTTTATTGTATAATTTCAATATTGCCATTAAACATTTCAAAAAAATTACAGCATAAAAAATATATTTTATTGAAAAACTGTGTTATCTCGGAAAACTGTTTTTTTAATCCGGGATAATTATTTTCCATCTGTGAGAATCTATTTTTATTTGGTTTAACTGTTTTTGTATACGAAAAAATAATTTTTTTTTATCAAGAAGAAGTGTTTCTCGTCCGAAAGAATTGTTTTTTCATTCGGGAAAGACTTTTTTTATCCGAAAGAACTGTTTTTTATCCGAAAAAATCTATTTTCGTCCAGGAGAATAATTTTTTTTGAGAGAATTGTTTTCGTCGAGAAAAAATGTTTTTTATATGAAAAACAATTTTTTTTAGTGAGAATTATTTTTCATCCGGACAAAAACGTACTTTCCCAAACCAAAAACAACTCTCTCGAAAAAAAAAACAGTTCTTCCGGACAAAAAAAACGAACTTTTTCAAACGAAAAACAGATTTTTCCGGACAAAAAACAGTCATCCCGGACAAAAAACAGTTCTCCTGGACAAAAAAAGATTCTCTCGGACAAAAAACAATTCTTCCGGAAAAAAAAAAGATTCTCCCGGACAAAAACAAACTCTCCCGAACAAAAACAATTCTCTTGGACAAAAAAAAAATTCTCCCAGACAAAAAACAGACTCTCCCGGACGAAAAACAGTTCTTCTGGACAAAAAACAGACTCTCCCAGACGAAAAACAGTTCTCCCAGACAAAAAACAGTTTTTCCGGATAAAAACAGACTCTTTCGGATGAAAAACAGTTCTCCCGAATTACACAGTTTCCAAAAAAAATCTGCTTTTTATACTGCACATTTTTCGGGACGCTAAATGACAATATTGAAATTATACAATAAAGTAAGGGTAGTTTTGTCAAAAATTTATAAAAAGGTATAGTTTTCAAAGGATAGAAATAAAATGTATTGATTTCTAAACATGTCATCTTTTTGTCACACTTAGCCAAAAACCCATATTTTAATATTTTAATATGATAATAAACCCATTATCCAATATTTTGTTTCTTTAAGGTTCCAATCCAACACTACAGAATTCGGCTTCGTTTTCGGTTCACTCATTCATATGTTACATGGCGACTTGGTTTAACTTAAATTTGTCCTAACAATTAATTCAATTTGGTTCAATTTATTCATATCAAACCGAATCTAAACAGATGCATCTTTCCGTTTCAAACCGAATAAGCCTAAAATCATTGGTTTCACCATTTCTTAAAACAAATGATTTCATATTAGAAACTTTAACCATAATTTCCGGTTTGGTAAAACCAAACCGATCTGCCTTAACAAACCACAATCAAAACCCACCATTTCGTTTCAATAGACTACAATCCATTTCCAATTAAATTAATTAAAATTTAAGTCGTTATTTAGAAAGAGACATTCACCTGAATTTCTTCGATTTTTTGCGAAACGTAATTGGGACGAAGATTGGATGAATTTTCGGATTATAAAAAAAATAGACGGAACTAAGACTAGATGAAAATAATAGCCTTAAAAGACAGGTGTGATAAAGTCCTGGAGTTACAAAACCTTGCAATGCAAGTAACCAGACAAAGACCTGAACATGAGAATGCCCCATCAACCTTTCTGGATCCTGGATACGATCCAAAATTTTCCAACTCATAAGAAACAATGATTCCATCAGACAAAAACCTATGTAGATCCTGATGTTCCGAGCTTGTACCTTTCTTGTCGTGAAAGCAACAGCTTTCGTCCCTTGGAGGAGCTCTTCCAAGACATCCCTTCTCAAGCTTTCCTGCATGTGGTGAACAGAACTGCAACTACTACTATATCTATCTTGATTCTTGACATGATATCTAACCTCTCACTGAATCTACCTTCTTCTTTTCCGTGATCTCGGAGCCTTCTTGCCATCTCCAGACTTGGTTCCGCTTGCATGTTGGCTAAATCTGGTAAACGATGTCTCACCCGGAGCTTCTTTACTTGTACTTAACTTCACAACGTCCTCTTTTGAAACCATTTTGATTAAAGCTGTGCTCGTTGAAGAACGCCTGTTCCTAAACCAATTATTAACCTATGTAGCGTACCAGAAAGGAAAACAAACGAATCTTATGCTTCAGAACCATGAGGAGAAAAAAATATATAATTTTATTCACCAGGACCGAGATTTTACCTGTGTAACCGTCATCCCTAGCTCCCGGGCTAGGTTCTCTTTTGTGGCAACATCAGGATATCTATTTTCTTGAAAGGCTTTTGACAACCTCTGCGTCGAAGATAACGTATTTAAGCATGGAGTAGCCACCATATTCTTTAGATAGACTATGACTGATAGCTTAATCCGTGGCTGCATGCATTTGTGTGTGAAAATCTTATCTCTTTATGGAAATGCATGTGCCCATAATTACACAGACCAGCACAATCACAGACCAAGACTATCATATGAAGCTCAATATTCATTCCACATTACCAGAGTTCTGAGTTTTCGATCCGATGAAGACTTGCTTTCTTCGCCAAGAGAGCCATTTTCATTAGCAACTTCTTCTGCTGTAATCTGAGTTTCGCTCTTTTTCACACTTTTTGACTTCTGTTCTCGTTTCCTGGTATGATTTGCATGAGAAGACTGTTTCAAAGACCCGTTGTCCTCTTCATTCCAGTTGGTGGTTTCATCTTCTGAATCAGAATCGTGGTCTGTAGTTCTTGCTGTGTTACCCCAATCTTCATCATCACTTGACGAGGATGGAACATGCCCATACGCCTCCTATACATACCACGTTACCAACAATGGAACGAAAAAACATTAGCATATCCAAAGTCTATTAACCCACTAAAACTTTTGGGTTATCAAATACTGAAATTAGAAGAATAAAGTAGAAGAGTTTATATGCTCTTTGAATTCATGGACAAGCTTACAAGTTACAACGCTATACTCGTACATTCAACAGCAACATGGACAAGAATATTCAGAGTAAGATTTTATTGTTTAAAAGATCACAACCAAAGGCGGAATGTATAAATTTCTAAGAGATCCCAACAAACAGAAGACAAATGGAGAACCTGATAGTTTCAAGCAATGCAAGCGTAGTACTTTTAGATTAAAGGTTCATGTCACTAAACAATGAACGAAATATGATTACTTTATCAGTCCATGGTTTATTTCAGCTAAGCCTTGGAATAATGGAGACACGAGTAAGGAAACCAAGTAGAACCTCAATAGTGGAAACAGAGGATAGAAAACTCACATCATACAACTTTTTGTAGTCAAGCCTTTCAGTGCTCCTTCTCCGGGGAACATCTCTGACAGCCTCGTTGCCAGAGTCTGACTCTGAAACCTGAACAGATTGTTCCTTATTCCCATGGAGCTGAGAATTCTCTCTGCTAGGTTCCCCAGAAGCTGTAACCTCATCCTCTTGACAAGATCCATCGCCTGTGAGGAGAGCACCAAGATCCTCAGAATCTGATGTGAAGTCTGAACTCGAACTTTCTTCATTTTCATCCTCAGGATCACGGTTAAGGGCATCAGGATCATAGTTTTCATCCTCAGAGTCATCAGTTGAAAGATTTCTGTCCTGAACACCTTCAGATGCACCAACCATTTCATCAGATGCAGATGTGAATTCAGAATCATCAGAACTTTCTTCACTCTCAGCCTCCTTGTTGTCATCACTATGATGATGATCATCATCGTCGTCGCCCTTTTCATCATCATCAAGACCATCTGGAGCGTAATCATCGTCATCCGAATCATCTGAAGGAAGACCTAAGTTCAGATTTTGATCACCACCAGCAGCTGTCTCGGGAAATATTTTCTGCACAATGAGTCACTGGTACTGTTTTAATTTTCTTTCCCACTCTTAACAATATATTATCCCAATGACAAACAAAAAGGCCGTCAACAAACAGAATGCAAGTTGGAAGGATTTGTTTTCTTTGACCTTCCAAGAGTCATTGATCGAATGTTCTGTCCCGAGCAATTCATTTAGCAAGTCAATGCAGTCAACTTTACAATCGCACCCGGGACACAACCAACCCTCATCACCTGGAGGAACTACAAGCAAAAAACGAAGAAGTTAGCTATAAAGACTAGCAATACTGCTGATCATTATCGAGTACAAAGCTAGGAGATTACTATCTTCTTTCCGCAAGGGTGGTTCGAGACAGAATTGATGGAATCCTCGGTCACAAACACCGTCACAGAGTATGATATCATTAGCACGAGACAAATCTTTCGAACCACATTTTGCACAGAATATCTGCAATTAAAGAACTACTCATATAAGCACACCCAGTTCTGCAGAGGCAAGATGTTTTACCAGCTAATGCAAAGAAGCATGGATCATTCATGACATAAAGGATCGTGTAAAAACGTTTCATATGAGTTGCAGAAGAAGCCATGACATAAAGCAGAGTAGCATGGATAATTTCTCATACATCCTCACTGTCAATCTCTCCTTCAGAGTCAAATAAAGACTCTGGAAGTTTTCCTTCAGCAGCAAGCGAGCCAAGATGGTGAAAAAGTTCTCTTATTCTAAGTTTGCAGCGCAAAATTTCCTTTGTGGCTCGTTCAAGCTCCTTCTCTGGTCTTAGCTTTTCCAGGCTACAAAGAACACAAACAGCTTGACCTCAAAAGAAGAAAAGCATATATAAAGGCCTCAAAACAGAGTTAAAGCTTAAATAAAAGTATAGACATAGCATAAACAAATTATTCCAGGTATTTTACATGTGTATCTATTGTGTAAGTACAGCTCCAGCTTCATAGAAAAGTGAGAAGTTCGATCCATATACCACAAGATCTTCACATTTCAACATTTTAACATTTTAACTTACATAATCACAGAACTGATAGTCTTGGAAATATAATCCTTTAATTTATCATCAGTATTAGATGAAGTCAGAAACCAGCCTTTCATAGACGATCAAAACCAACATCAACATCGCCTAAATCCCAAGTTTATTTGAGACCGTCGCATGAATTCTTCGTTTCCACTCATTTCTATTTTGAGTTTAATCTTCCGGGATTTTGATTTCTCATAGACAATCAATTTAACAAAATAACTAGTTCTTAAAGAAAGAGAGGTGTTACAGACAAACCTTAAACCTTTCCAGCCCTCTGAAGAATATGCATCGATTAGGCTTTGCTCATAGTTTATCCGGTTTAATAAGTATCTCAATTTCCTTCTGATTCTTGTATACTCATCATCTTCTTTTCCTTTCCCTTTCTTACTCCTCATATTCCTTTTCCTTTTCTCATCCACAGCCGAATAAACAGCTTCTTTACCCTTCTCCTGTGATCCAGATTTCACAACACTCCCGCATCGCATAGAAGATCTCTGTGCATGACTTTTCTTTTCGAATCGCATGTTCCTAAACATTCTGGTATGCTGTGTTTCAAATTGTTTACAGCTAGGAAGGCCCAGGACAATTTCAGGACGTGATCCTGAGTTTTTAGTGGAAAAACTCTTGGATCCAGACTCAGCAAATGCGTTTGGTTCTACTTCGCTAGCGTGATGTATGGATATCGCCTTGCCCTTACGTGTCTTATAAACTCCATTCACAGTGGAAACACCATTGTTGCTTACATCATGGTGCAGACCATCAGGATTCTCCACATTATTCTCTGGTTCTGATGTTTTAAGAGGTACACAATCAACATTTTGTTCACTCATCTTGCTAGATTCTGCCGGGTCCTCAGACGGCTGCAACCATACAGAATCCTGAGTCAAATTTTCAGAAGATAAATGAAAACATTTGTCACCGCTATGCATCCAGTTCATTCTCGTAAACAAGCAATCATCTTCGATTTGTTTATTCTTTGCGCAGAGCAAGAATGAAAAGGATGAAACAGAAAACACAGTCAAATAAATTCTCTAAGACCAGTTTTACAATGAAACTGTTCGAATATTCAAGTGAGCAGTTGAGCCCTCATTTAAGGAAAGGGCTAAGCTTACCCAATGATGAGAGCCATTACATAGAAAACTCATATATCATAATCTACATGAAGAAACACAAAAGAGACCCTGGGAAGAAACGATAGCTTTACAAGCACTATCAAAATGGCTTCCTGTGTGTACCCACGCCGGAATTTAACCTAATTTTCAGCTTAATGAACATCTTCGACAAGTAAAGACATGAGATTGAAACCGACCCTTGTTTGGTTCCCGAGAAAGCGCCAAGAAAACGTAATCTCTCAACTCAGTAGAAGATATCGAAAGGAACCAATCTAAAGCAATAAATTTTCAAAAGAGAAGAAACCTAATACCTCAATTTCCACTTCGCTTCTCGGTTTCATTTCCTAAGCTAAAGACGTTGACCATTTCACAGAAACTCGTAATCTCAAAACGGAATTAAAAACAACAAAGGTTCACACGCAGTTTTTCTTCCTTCTACCCATCGATTTTCGCTCCCCTCAAAATTTTTCCCGGGAAAACGTAGGAATGAAAACGAGTGCCCAAACAAAAAGAAGGAAAACTGACCTCTTGATCGGCCTCGGAATGTTAAGAAGATTAAGCTTGAAAACTCCGAGAGAGAGAGAGAGAGAGATTTGAGTGAAGACACAGCGGTGGGTTGGCTCACCTGCGGTCGTGGAGACGAAGAACGAGAGGGAAGCGGAAGGAACTTCTATGTCTGGGCCTTTATGCGATAAAGGCCTCTATGCATCGGGCCTCCAAATTTGTTATTGCATCCGTGTAGGTCTTGAATTTGTGGTGGATATAATTTTTTTAAAATTTAAATTGAATGAATATAAAAAAGTTAAGGATAGAACATAAAACTAATTTATAGTTGGGTAATTTTTACTACAAATTAGATTATATTTTAATTGAAAATTGATAAATAAATTAAATAGATATTTTTTACAAAACAAAATAAATAATAAAAAAAATTGAATAAAAATATAATTTATACCTGAATTTTCTACACTACACTCTACATGTACAAAAGGACCCATCCACAACGTTCTTTGGCATAACATTATTTGGTTCAAACACACAGAACACCGAAATATTTTTTATAGCTCTACTCTTTATCTTCAACCGTAATCACACTAAAGACCGGTTGATTTCATGGGATATCCCTATAAACTCATATTGTTGCTTGTATAATGTTTTTTTTGTAACGAAAGTAATCACCACGTTCTTTCAGATGTATAGTGAACTCATCGTTCCCACGCAATAACATGCAAACTACGTGGAATAGAAAAACCAGTCGAAACTGGCATATTCAGAGGAAAACTCGTATCTTGGAAGATTGAATCTATGACCTCCAACTATAAAGACAATGCTCTCAACCAACAAAGTTGGGGACTTCCCCCTTGTTTGTATAATATTGCTCTTGAGAATATCTATTTTTCGATTGCCTATACTCTTAATCACTTTAGAATTGAACAATATGCAGATTACCAGAATCATATCCTCTACACCAATAGGCCGCCATCTTCGATTCTTCGAATGGTTAAAAAGAATGTCGACTGGTTCACCACGCCGACTAGTCGCATTACTGTTATGGTAAAGCATTGTGTACACAGTTGGGAGGGAACACAACCTTCGACTACATAGACAAATTTACTCCGACAAGGCCACCCTCTTCCGAGACTGGATCGCTCGTTCGGTAACAAGATGCCAGCACTACGCGGAACATATCCCCCACTGGCCTCACGTTGTGTTCATATATGGTTTAGTGGTTTCTAAAACTACCTTTGAGAATAAGTAGATAATGGATTGTCAATTGCCTTTTGATATAAATACAAATTTATGTTAGTATTTTCAATCAATACTATACTATACATATTGCGGAATGTTTTATTCTGAACCAATCATCATGCAATATCACACAAAGAATTAACTTGGAATTAGAACATACCTGAATCCATGATAGCTTGACAAATGGCAGAGTAGGTAGAAAGCCTTCTAGTCTAGAACGTAAGAAATGTTATTCTGACAACAAATGGGTGCTATCATGTTGGTTTAGTGCTCTATGATGTACTGATTATGAGCTTTGTTCAGATACATTCGATGTATTGATACTTTCTATGTGTTTTTATGAGAGTATTTTGTTCATTACATGTTCCTGCATGCTAGATCTGTTATGAAATCCATGTATCATTATGAATGATACTAAACTCCCTAGTCTTGTGTCATTATGAGAATAACGACATAATAAGACTAGTATGATGTGTGATTGATGATCACATAGATGATCATAGGTATTGGATACGATCACAATCATAGGTATTCGTTGCAGAACGGAATACTGGACTGACCCGCATGAGATTGTCACATGGACTAGCGTCATGACTTGAATCTCATACGACGATTCCATGATTGGATCCTAAGACCTGAGATATCTACAGAATCCAACATGAGGAGTTGCGTGCTTTGATTACGTCAAACGTCCTGCGTAACAGGAGGACTATAAAGGCGTGTATCAGGTACGAAATGAATCATGTACTGGATTGTAGATAGTCAAGACGGGATTTGTACCTCTCGTAAAAGAGAGAGATATCGTTGGGCCCCTCGTGTGAGCAAGACTGTAGAAATGTGTGGCCGCACTGTAGACGAACGTCGTCTATTTCAGACAGTCGAACTCAGTGAACGAGAAAGCAGTCGAATTAGATAAGGTGGCTTGTCCATGCCTTATGTTCGACATATGATATCGCGATACAAAAGGATCATCAGTCGGAATCATCACTGGCTTTCGTATGATCACAAACAAACTCTATTCGAGATAGGTAGTCATAGTGTCTTGCTAGAGACCGTCTATGACTTGTATTACCGGAATGGAGATTCTGTGTTTTACTGCTATTCCGGATGAGCCTACAGGGTCACATACAATAGGGATGGACAAGTACGTGTGCTAAATTATCCCGATTAGGAATCCTAATTGGATTGAGATTCCTAATTGGAATAGGAATCCTAATGGGATTAGGAGTCCTGTTATGTATAGGAATCCTAATGAGATTAGAATTCTATTACATCTAGGAAACCTAATGAGATTAGAATTCTAATAGGTTTAGGAAACCTAATTAGATTAGGATTCCTAGTAATCTATTCCTTGTCAAATTAGGATTTTTGGAAAGTCTATATAAGGAGAATGTCTTCTAGGGTTTTATAAGAAGGAAAAAGAAGAAGAAAAAAAAAAGAAGAAGAAAAAAAGGAGAAGAAAAAAAAAAGGAAGAAAAATAAACCCCTAAGCCTCCAAAAACCTTACACACAAGAGAGATCGAGATCTCTAGTCCTAGCAGACAAGTTCCAAGGTGTTGGAATCCATCCCGACGTGTGGATACGTGCAGAGGGCGAGGTATTCTTCCTGCCTAGAGTGATCGGACTAACAGATCAATTGATACAGGCCCCGGATCGATTGAGGTAAGCGTTCTAACGTTTCTATGATTCAATAGTAGCATGGTTCTAGGGTTTCATCAAAAATTTTGTTTTATATCCGCTGCGCAAACCCTAGAATCGATCTCTTAGGAATTAGATTCGCTCATGAGATCCCAGAAAACCCAACATATCAGATTTCATTCCGTTTAGCCTAAGGACCACTACCACTATTTATAGTAATAGGTTTATGTAATTTTCAAATCCGCCCATAAAGAATTAGGAAATTATACTTCATGGTATCTGCATAATTATTTGACCCCTATACTTTTCTGTATTTGCATATTAGACCATCTATAATTAGTGGTCATAATCTACTGCAATGATTCATATTAATCAGCAATTATACCATATATTGATTATGACATTAAAACCAAAATATAGCTGTTAAAGAATTTCTAACAATCTCTCACTTGGTTAAATGTCTATAATGTCGTAAATATGGATTTTCTTTAATGAGCTCATAAAATTGCTTGTTCTTTGTAAACACTTTAACAATCTCGTCCATTGAATATGTAACGTAAGGACCAATGCGGTTTTCGTTGCATTAGTGCGCGACTAAACCTTCCAAGATCACTTTACGCCACCCTATCCAACGACATAGATCATGTATAGGTATGCAACATGAAAATCTTTTGTCTTGTTTGGACATATCCTGATTTTCAACTGGTCCATTTCTTTATGGAGATCTTTAACTTTGAGAGTCCCGTAACCAATAAACCTTATTTCTGCAGAATTCTTCTATTCATAGAATAATCTTAGTTACAACTCCCACTGAAACTACATATCATCAAATGATACGACACCCATTTGAGCCACATGCTCAAAAAAGACCCCGGGTGGTAAATCTTTAGTAAACGGATCCACAATCATTGAAGTTGTTCCGATATGTTCTAGAATTATTTGGTTACTCTGTATTCTCTCTTTTACAACTAGGAACTTAATGTCAATGTGCTTTGACTTGGACGAGCTCCTGTTGTTGTTGGAGTACATTACTGTTGATTTATTGTCACAGTATATCTTTAACGGTCTTTCAACTTTATTGACTATTTGCAGCCCTTTGACAAAAGTTCCGCAACCATACTCCATGGTTTGATACCTCATAACAGGCTATAAACTCTGCTTGTAATAACCCGTAAATTCGACTTTCAAACCAAATTTTAGGAAAACATATATGAGCCATAAAAATGTCCATAAAATATTAAGTTAGACCCTAACCAAGTTGACCCGAAGAATTGGACCGAAACGAGCGAGAAAAACGGACGAAAACGGCCCAGAACGTCCGGTCTGACAAGCAGACCGTCCGTTCCGGCGGTCTTGGCCAGGTCACGCGCCGCCTCCCTTTCTGCTGAGTCACCGCCGCAATTTCGGCCTCCCTCCGGCGTGTGCCACCTCCTGCTTCTTCTGGGACGCGAGAACTGCCCTAGGTCCGCCCATTCCGTCGTTCTTCGCCTCTCACTTCGCCCTCTCACTCCCCCACAAACTCTCTCAAAAGTCCGAAACTTCAACCTTCGATTGGAGTCCCGATTTCGGTCGAAATCAACAAATAACCACAGCAATCAACCCTACAGAACATCCCCAACGAAACCCCGAGCTCGAATTTGAGCTAAGTGAGTGTTTCGGATTATGCCCAAAAATGATAATCAAATTGAAAATGGAGATTTGATTGCTTTGAGTGGAAATTGCATGAAATTGGTGTTAGATTTGGATTCCTGATGTTCTAGGGATCATTTTTATGTATAACTTGTTGAGTTTGGTGCAAAAATTGGAAACCCGAAGTTCCTGGTGCGCCTAGACCGAACGTTCCAGGCATGGACCGTCCGTTCTAGGGTTCGCAGGGTTTCGGGGGAAGAAGACGAGTCCAGACCGTCCGCTCTGGACATGGACCGTCTGTTCTGTACCCAGAACGTCCGTTCCACCTTCCGCGGAACGTTCGTTCCATCTTCGGCCAGACCGAAGGGACCAAGCCACTAGACCGTCCGTTCCAGACGGGGCAGACCGTCCGTTCTGGACACCTGTCTCCCCGTTTTGGTTCGTTCTTTCGGACCGAACGAAATTCGATGCAACCGACCCTTATACGTGACCTACCTAGACCCGTTTTCTACCCGAACCTCATGAAACTTGAATGAAACCGACTTACGGTAAGTAAAACCTTCGGAACGAGCTGAATTGGTAATCCGAAATGGTCGGAACCCAATTTGGTCGGATCGGGGATAAAAGAATAAAATGAATATAAAGGAAACGAGATAACCCAAAATAACAAGTAAGGACGTGCGTATACCCGAGTAAGTATAATAATATATGAATGTGTGTGATTGGGGAACCGGGTAGTTGGCATGGCGTGAGACTTTATTCCGGAGGGCCGGGATAAGGTTGAGCGTGTGATTGTAGCGGGTTTGAGGTGATATCTCGATGGTTGCATTTTTGAGATCTCCTCTTTATGATCTCCGACCCGGGTCGAGTTTCATATTGAGGAGGCATGATTGTGATTGATTGCCCACGGGCAGAGCTTGGAGCCGATGATACACGTGATAGTCTTGAGTGATTCGGCTATCACGGGGTTGAGGAAATCCTACGGTTACACAGTAACCGCGCCAACGTTCCACTAGCTATGGAACGGGATCGGGATTGAGTGATTCTCCCGGCAGAGACTGGCAATACATTTACCCGTGACTCGGGATTGAGCGATTCTCCCGACGAGGTTGTGCGGAAAGACTCTGAAAGACCTGAGCTCGGGTCTGATGAGCTTTTCCGTGGCGGACGGCCGGCGAGAGCTGACTTCGCTCGACATAGTCGGTGGTGGCCTGGTGGGGGCACCTGGCGCTCTGGCATCGAGAGGTGACATCGATGTCAGAGGGGATGGTTGATGTATTATGTTTTATGGAGTGGGGTATTGGGTTGACATGTTTTTATTGTTCCGGCGATTGCCGAGGAGAGCGGGGGATGTGCGTTGCACATGGAGCGTCCTTACCCACGTGTGTGATGCACACGTGGAGATGATTTGACGGTACGGTTATTACTGAGAGACCCGATGGGTCGAGTTATGACTCGTGTACATATGTCCTGGACTGGTGAGACCAGATCCTTGCGGTATCCTATGTGTGCGATGCACATAGAGATGATTTGACGGTTATGTCCGATGATACATCATGCGGACTGAGTGTGTGTGAAAAGTGAATTAATTGTGCGATTGAGTGAACTGTGTTTTCCTGGCATGAAGTGTGTATATATGTATATACTTATATCTAGTGTGTGTATAATATTGATTGTGTTTGGCCATTTGCAATTTGAGTATGATCTTCGGGTCTAACCCGAAGTACTCACTAAGCACGTAGCTTATGGACGTTGTTATGCAACGTTTCAGGCACGGAGCAGTATTGGCAGCAGCAGGACGAGGGTACTGGTGACGTGTGAGGAGCTATCTGGATCATGTACTTTTCTTTCTTTGGACTTATGTTGGCTTGTACGGGCGGTGACCTGACTTTGTATTTTATTACAGTTACCGTCCTTATGTTGGTGTGTATACTACTGTACGTGGGTTTGTAAACAAATACTGGTTTTTGCGCTGCGTGTGTAATAAAATAAAATGTTTTTAAATTCCCGCTATTTTATTATATATTTGGGCGTCCATGTGGCACAACTCGTGAGCGGGAGACGGGTTACGGGTGTCACACTGCTTCCATAGTTGAAACTGTCGTTAGTGTTTGTTTAACACTTTTCCACGACACAGCTCCACCGGCTAACAGAAAAACATAGCCTGAAGTGGATCGACGACTGTCTTGGCATCCAGCGAAATCAGAATCAGTATATCCTTTGATCTCCAAATGATCTGATTTTTTGTAAGTTAACATGAGATGTTTGGTTTTCTGTAAGTACCTTAAAACCCTTTTGGCTACTTTCCAATGATCCATACCAGGGTTACTTAGGTATCTTCCTAACATCCCAACTGCGTACACCAAATCTGGACACGTACATACTTGAGCGTACATTAGGCTTCCAAATACCGAAGCATAAGGAATGTCTTCCATCTGTTTTCACTCAAAGTCATTCTTCGGACATTGTGCAAGACCAAACTTGTCACCTTTAGCAATAGGGGTATTTCCCATCTTGCAGTCTTTCATACCGAACCTCGCTAATACCTTTTCGATATAGTGCCTTTGTGATAATCCTAGAATACCTCGAGTACGATCTCGATGTATCTGGATCCCTAATACAAAGGTTGCATTACCAAGATCTTTCATCTCAAATTTCTTGATAAGAAAGCCTTAGTTTCATGCAGCAAACCTATATCGTTTGAGGCTAACAGTATGTCATCGACATACAAAATCAGGAAAATACATTTACTCCCACTGAACCTATGATATACGCATTCCTCAACAGCATCTGACTCAAAGCCGAATGAGCAAATTACTTGTCGGAATTTGTGATACCATTGACGGGATGCCTGTTTTAGCCCGTAGATGGATTTCTTTAATTTGCAAACCATTTTCTTTGTATCTCCAATTACAAAGTTTTCTGGTTGTTGCATATAGATCGTCTCATCAATGTCTCCATTGAGAAACGTCGTCTTTACATCCATCTGATGTAACTCTAAGTCATAATGAGCTACTAATGCCATTATGGTTCTAAAAGAGTCTTTCGATGAAACTGGAGAGAAAGTCTCTTTGTAGTCAATGCCTTCCTTCTGAGTAAATCCTTTAGCTACAAGACGAGCTTTATACTTGTCCACATTACCCTTAGAATCCCTTTTAGTTTTAAATATCCATTTACAACCAATAGGTTTCGTGCCTTCAGGTAATGGAACAAGTTCTCAGACACTGTTGTCTTGCATGGACTTGTACTCAACATGAATGACATCTATCCACTTATGAGAATCCGAGCTTTGTAAGACTTGACTGAAGTTGATTGGATCATCGTCATCAATCAAATCTAAGCATTCTTGATGCTCTTGAAGAAACACGATATAATCGTCTGGTATCGCACTTCTTCTCTCTCTAGTAGATCTCCTTAATGGCATTTCTTCTTGAGTTTGTTGAGATTGAATTTCCGGATCAACTTCTTGAGGCTGTTCGGGAAGTTGAGTGTTGTCTTGTTGATCTTGATGTATCATATCAAAATCAACCATAGCTGGAAGAGAAACGAATTCTTCTTCAAAGACAACTTCTCTTACTTTATCTCCCCCCTCAAACTCAACATCCTCAAAGAAGTGAACTACTCCCGTTTCGAACATAGTTTGGTTCTTGGGATTATAAAACTTGTACCCCCTTGATTTCTTAACGTATCTAACAAAATAGCAGCTAACTGTCCGAGGGTCTAATTTATCCTCATGTGGGATGTACTGTTTAGCCTCTGCTGGACAACCCCAAACTCTTAGATGCTTTAAGACCGGTTTTCTTCATGTTCAAAGCTCGTAAGGAGTGTGCTTAGCCGCCTTTATTGGTACTCTATTGAGAATATAAGCTGTTGTCTTTAATGCTTCTCCTCAGAGAGATTTTGGTAACGTAGTATGGCTTAACATACTTCTTACCATCTTTGAGTGTTCGGTTTCGTCGTTCAGATACACCATTCATCCTAGGAGTTCCCGGCATAGTGTACTGAGGAATAATACCACACTCCTCTAGGTACTTAGCAAAAAGTCCTTGACGTTGTTCTCCGGATCCGTCATATCGGCCATAGTATTCCCCACCACGGTCGGATCTGACAGCTTTAATCCTTTTGCTTAGTTGATTTTCAACTTCCGCTTTAAAAGACTTGAACACGTCTAAGGCTTGTGACTTCTCGTGAATTAGATACATGTAACCATATCTAGAATAATCGTCTATAAATGATATAAAATATCGTTGACCATTCCATGATGCCATAGGGAAAGGTCCACAGATATCTGTGTGTATCAATTCTAAGACATTCTTAGTTCTAAATGCATCTAACCGTCTTTGTTTTGTCTGCTTACCCTTGATACATTCAACACAAACTTTAAGTTGTGTTAAATCCGGAATATCAAGGATTCCATCTGACACGAGTTTTTCTATCCTTTGTTTGGATATATGACCTAACCTTTTGTGCCATAACTTAGCAGAATTTTCCTCAGTTAATTGTCGTTTTGTACCACGTAAGTTAACTTGGAAGTTTTCGTTATATGAAGCAATTGTATTCAGCATATAAAGATTATCGTATCTTGATAAAGTATCAGAACCAAATAAAATGAAATCTTTGTAAAGGGAAAAGCATCCATTCCCAAATGAACAAGAATAACCGAATTTGTCCAAAATAGAAATAGAAATTAAGTTGTGTCTAAAAGACGGAACAACAAAGGTTTCCTCAAGATCCAAATAACAACCAGTACTTAATAATAATCTAAATACGCCAATGGCTTCAACTTCCACAGCCATGTCGTTGCCTACGTAAATGTGCTTCTCCGAGTCACTTGGCTTCCGACTCTTTATGCATCCCTGCATAGATGCACTAATGTGAGTAGTAGCCCTTGAATCTACCCACCAAGTACTTTGTGGTACAGAAGTTAAATTAACTTCAGAGCAAATCAAAGCAAGAAGTTTACCTTTCTTGACAAGCCATGCCTTGTAGGATGTGCAATCCTTCTTCATGTGCCCGCCTTTCTTGCAGAAGAAGCATGTGAAGCTCTTCACTGGCTTCTTGAACAGCTTTCTGCGAACTGGATTAGCAGCGTCCTTGTGCTTTGGGCGCTTCTTACGCACGTCCTTATCCTTTGATGAGGAGACAAGATGAGCAACATCCGCTTTCTCATGTCTCAATCTCTCTTCTTCTTGAACACAATGAGATATCAACTCATTAAGTATCCATTTCTCCTTTTGGCAATTATACAAGATCCGAAAAGATCCGTATTGTGCAGGAAAAGAGATCAAGATCAAGTGCACCAATAGATCATCAGAGATGTCTACCTTGAGTGCCTTGAGCTTGGAAACGAGATCACTCATCTCGAGAATGTATTCCCGAATGTTCCCCGTGCCCTTGTACCTTTTGGACACAAGTTTCATCAGAAACGAGCTGGTCTCCTGCTTTTCACTTCTTTCGAAACGCTAAGACAAGGCAGTGAGGAACTTCTGGGCATTCTCTTCCTCACAGATCGAACCCCTGAATATTTCTGGAACAGCGCGTTTCATGATCATCAAACTCATACGGTTTGATTTCTCCCATTTCTCATGATAAGTACGTTGTTCAGGCGTACTTTCTGTAGTGAGATCAGCAGGAGCCTTTTCCCGTAATGCAAGGTCGATGTCCATGCATCCGAGTACGATCATGATGCTACCTTCCATGCCTTAAAGTTTCCCCGGTTAGAATGGGAATGGAGTTGATCGACGATGTGATGTTGCTTGCTGAAAAAGAAAGGAAACAACATCAGTCCACAAAAACTTTTAAAACAAGATATAAGAGAATGATAACAATGGTGCGATACACCAAACAACATTGGACCCCATCTTTGGACAGTGGTGCCAACTTGTCAGCGGTGATATCACTGCAATGGTCAAATACTGAAAATCGAATTCAACTACCAAAACCTTCCTTTGGGCCGATTTTGATAGCCGAACATCCGTACGATAATCGTATTTATCATCGCATGTATGTTCGAGATTCTGCCAAATATTTTTCGTCATTTGTGTATCGTTCCATATTCGCATGAATTTCTCAACATACCGAATATACTTTAAATGTTTTTCGGTAGAGTTACCCTTTTGGCGAGAGAGCTCACTTTGGTGAGATGTCACCGCAGAACAACCTACCGAGAAACATAATATTCGTTATCATATAATCTTGTTTCACTATAAAACCCCTCATAGATTTTATCTGTGAACTTCACCAAATTCCCGCGAAATTTGAATTTGGGCTTTAATCGCAATAATATGCTGTCAGTGTTAGCATCTGCCAAGTAACGTCCGCGGCTCAGTGGCTGCGTATGTCCCTCAGCGCGCTCCTGATCCAAGTTCGAACCTGGGCACTTGCAGCTTTCAGCATTATTGCTTATTTTCTCTTGGGCCTTTTGATAACGCAAATCTAGGTATAGAAATAATGCTCAAGTGATAAAAACCTAGATACAACGAATACCGCAAGGATACGGATCAACTGTAGTACCAGGTCGAACACAGGGAATAGTTAACTCTAGGAACAAGACTCGACCAAGAATTAGATCAGGAAATATGGAATGAAGTATGTGAATATCGAAAATAAAGCATTAAACTAACTAAGTAAAATCATATAGATAAACCACCGTAGCTTCGGGATAACGTTAATGCACAGGGATTGTTTCTAAGGATGGAGGATCTACGAATATCGAACTCTAATCGGGGATCTCAAGTTCTAATATCAGATTTGACTTTCTCAAGTCCTAAATCCACTATCCAATAATTTAACCTATCAATCTCTCAACTTAATAGATTAAAATATCAAATGCATTAACGATCACTATCACAGTTCCTAAACCGATTAACCTATCTCTCAATAGTCTTAATCAACTCATTCAATGAATTCATTCCGAATCTAATCTCAACTCTCGTTGTAAATCAGAATCTAAGATCAATCAATCAACATGTCAAGAAGATCAAAAGCAATAAACTCAATTCAATTAAACCGCCGAGTATCGATAATTAATGTAGTCTCGGAAAATAAAAACCAAACAAATCCCTACAAGGTTAAATCCCTAGCTACAGTGAAACGACTACTCGCAATCCATAACAATAAACGAGTTCAAATCAATAAGAAGAAACATAGAAACAGATAAAGAAGACTCGCAGCGATCTCTCGACGACGATTCTTCAATCTCTGCTCCCGGGAAACTCCGTCTTGATTCTCTCTCGAGTTCTCTGGCTTTTTCTATGATCTCTCGATGATTTCTGAAGCCCAAGACGTCCTCTATTTATTTGCTTGGTAGTTAGACTTCTTCCTTTGCTGAAAACGGAAGTTCGGATGCAAAATAGGAAGTTTTTCCGTAATACAACACGGCCGTGTCGAATGCAACACAGTCGGTGTCAATTCTCTATTAAAAATCTGCACTTTAGACATGGGCTGAATACGGGCGAGTTTGAATCAACACGGTCGTGTCGAATGACAACACGGTCTGTGTCAATTCTCTGAGCAAAACTTCACTTTTTTCAGCACGGACACAACACGACCACGTCGAATGCAACACGGTCCGTGTCGATTCTTCAACTCAAACATACTTGACAGATTTGCTCATAACTTTCTGCTCCATTGTCGGATTTATGCGATCTTGGTGTCTATGCATAGATATTGAGGTAGAGAACGCACAATTTGGACTTGTAGAGTGGAAGTTATTGGACTTACAAGATTTGACTTTTTAGGCTTCATGTTTTTCCCCGGAACAACTCCAAATGTTTCCGTTTCGTCTGTGATGTTCCGTAGTCCATGTTTTCCACTCCTTTTGTTCTCTTTTATGCATGAATACCTGGTTTGACACCAAAGAAAACAACCAAGCAATATCGAGACCAAATGTGCTCTAGAATGCCTATAAATATGCAAAACCGAGTAAAATGCACTAGACATCCTATACCAAAATGTCACCAAAATACATGTTATCACCTTTGTCTTGACTTGACTATGACCCATTATGGGCCTGTGTAATTTCAGCCCAATCTTTTCGCATTTTTTCAAAAAATTGACGCTTCGATCAACGTGCTCTCTGCACATTCTTCGAGATTTCAGATGGGCTTTAGCCCAAGCCCTAAACAGTTTTATGAGATCATTAAAATCGAAGTGACGATTGACGCAGTTGTCATTTCGTCTTCGAACTTTTCTCTTCGATTTTCAGAGAGGTATTCTCTCTGAATTTTTTTTTTTGTTTTTCTGGGTTTGATATCGACAAGTGTATATAGAAATATGTATATATTTCCATATTTACACGGTTTGATGGCGAAATCCTTGGATTTCAAGCCATAAACGTCGAAAAAACTCCGGGGTTTCCTTGTCCGAGCCGGATTTTCAGGCATTTAAACCTCCGACTTAAAATCTTTGATGATTCCGTTTTATTCTCTGATTTTAATGCTTCGAAGAGCAAAAAATCTGAGCTCTCAGCCGATTTTGGCGAGTTAACGGTTCATCTTCCCCTGTGTTTTCTTTTCTGGATTTAGGGTTTCAAAATTTAGTAAGTTTCCAATTTTATTTCAAAACCCTAAGCTTTTAACCCTCCCCGAATATTCACTGAACTATTTTTCTTAAGTTTTTTTCTTCTTCTGATCGATTCTGCCTATAAATACGTCCATTCAACCTTTGATCATAAGATCATAACGTATGCATGTGCAGATTCGAATATAAATTCGAGGTTTTAAACTTCCTTCTTTCTTTAATGTCCATTTTTCGGTTATTATTTGGCGAGATCATCATCGGTTCACGTGACCTAAGCCTTCTGTTTTGTAGCAGTCGACGTTAGTCACTTTTCCGGTGAGTTCAACGTGCCAAATCTTCTGAAACGATCATACAGAGACTTATTCTTTTAATGATCTGTCTCTGTTTCGTTCAACCTCAGACATTTCCTTTTGGTTTTGTTTTCGGGACTTTGAAAGAACATAGTCTCATGTCTGCATAACCCGACAATCAGCATTTTAAAATGCCATGCGTTGTTTGTCATGCAACTCGACTTATGTTTACTTTCCCGCGTCTTCGCGACTTTCAGTCTGCGGCACTTCGAGTTCTCGGTTTCGGTTTAGCCCGAAAACCGACACTCTTGGTTCAGACGTGTCCCTCTCCGGTATTCTGTTTCATTTCCTAATTTGCCACCTTAACCAAATCGAAGGATCGTTTTGGACTTGGTCACTGACGGCGACAAAATATTGTCATATACACAATTTAGCCCCGTGCATACCTCGATCCCGACCCTCAGATTCTGACTGATTTAGGTTTTCCAAAAAAACCTTAAATTACAACTTCAGAATCTTAATTTTGGTGGTGGCTACATTAAAACGTTGGTTTGGGTTTATTTCGGTTCTTATACCCCGGTATGAGTGAACCACATTTCTAATTGTTTTAATTTTCTACGTATATGTCTAATTACATATCTCATAGATATATATATATATATATATAGATATACATATATATATATATCTGTTCTGCATCTAAGTTTTTTATAATTTTATTAAAAAACTTAGTTAATGTTCATATGTATGCAGAAAATTAGACATAGAAACGTGTATTTCACTTAACATGCAAATTCTGATACACAAAAAACTATTCATTTTGCATGCTGTATTATTATTTCTGTATGATTTAGTATTCAAACAAACATACAGAATCATACATATTACATATTGATAAATATATCTTGTCGTCTGCATTGTATTTTAATCCAAAGCTGATCATGCAATCATATTATTTGTTCGTGTATATATTTTCTGTATTGTAATATGCAGTAACTGTCATGTTCATGCTGGACATTCATATATATTTTCTGTTCATGATTTGAAATTATATATGAATTTTATTTAGCATGCAAATGGTTAGATTCGTGCAAATTCTCTATGTGATATGCCATGAAGTGGCTCTGATACCACTTGTTAGTATTTTCAATCAATACTATACTATACATATTGCGGAATGTTTTATTCTGAACCAATCATCATGCAATATCACATAAAGAATTAACTTAGAATTAGAACATACCTAAATCCATGATAGCTTGACAAATGACAGAGTAAGTAGAAAGCCTTCTAGTCTAGAACGTAAGAAATGCTATCAGATTTCATTCCGTTTAGCCTAGGAACGACTACCACTATTTATAGTAATATGTTTATCTAATTTCCAAATCCGCCCATAAGGAATTAGAAAATTACACTTCATGGTATCTGCATAATTATTTGACCCCTATACTTTCTTGTATTTGCATATTAGACCAACCGTAATTAGTGGCCATAATCTACTGCAATGATTCACATTAATCAGCAATTATACCATATATTGATTATGACATTAAAACCAAAATATAGCTGTTAGAGAATTTCTAACAATTTACGCATAGAAAACGCTATTGCATATAGTTAGTTGAATTATCTAAAAAATATTATATAAATATACGTATATACATATTGTTGGTTGTAATCCTCTAGGATGATCCGTGATATGACATTTTGACTTTGTATAGATTCATTGATTTATGAATGCATTACATTCTCGTTATATGATTGACATGTTTGTTATATTTCGGTATCCTTGAATCATTAGAGAATGATTCTAAACTCTCTGGTCAGTTATCATTGTGAGAACAATGATGAATTAAGACTAGCATGAGGTGTGATTGATGCATTAGATGCATATCACAATCATGGGTACTCGTTGTGAACGAGTGACTGGATAACCCGCATGAGATTGTCACATGGACAGAGTCATGACTTGAATCTCATACATCGGTTCGTTCTTGGATCCTCAGACCTGAGATGTCTGGAGTATCTGATATGAGAAGTGGCGTGTCTTGACTGCATCAAATGTCGTCTTTAACGGCGTTGATCAGATACGTTCATGAATCATATGCAGATAGTAGACATGCAATATGAGACTTGTCACCTCCTTAACAGAAGAGATATCGATGGGCCCTCTCGTGGAAGTCGGACTATGAAAAATGCGTGGCCACGCTATAGATGAAATTGCATCTATTTTATTAGTCGATTTGCCAAGACGAGAAAGCAGTTGAACTTGAAGGGTGGCTAAAACCATGCCCTTGTTCAACATATGATATCGTGAGACAAATGATTAGAACTCGAGCTGTTACTGCCTTGATTAGATCACCTCTAACTCAATTCAACGTGGGTAGTCATGGCGTCTTGCTAGAGGCTAACCATGACTTGTAGATCGAGAATGGTTCTCGAGGCTGCTGCCACTGCGAATGGGCCTACAGGGTCACACACCACTCGGGATGGACTTATATGTGAAGAATCCGAAGAAAGGAGTTGAGATTTGACCGAAACGAG
>NW_010967219.1:500767-507135 GCF_000463585.1 Tarenaya hassleriana
GAAAAACAGTTTTCGGATTAAATCAGAGTGTCGGGACGGTTTCAGCCTTCTGACTCAGACCGAGTCAGTATTTGACTCGGACCGAGTTAGTTCCATGCGAGTCAAAGCCCAGAAAGTGTTTTGGGCTTGCTGATGTTGAAATTGTTTTGGGCTTGCTGATGTTTTGACTCAGACCGAGTCAAAGTTTTGACTCGGACAGAGTCAATACTCAATGGGTCGAGTTAAGAGTTTACAACGGGCTTGGGCTGATTCGTTCTGACTCGACCGAGTCAGAGTTCTGACTCGGACCGAGTCAATACTCGGAAAAAGTCTCTTTTCACAAGAATTAGTGTTTCTAACTTATAAGGAGGTGTTGGACGCCGTCCTAAGTGAAGAACTCACTTTCAGAACCCTAAGACAGAGCAAAAACTCAGAAGAAATCGTTTCTTTAATAGTTCTAGCTCCCGGGATTAGATCGCACTTCATATACTTCACAGATCCTAGCAGATCGGTTCCAAAAGCGTTTGGAATCTTTCCCGTCGGTGTGGATACGTATAGAGGGACTGTAACTTCAGTCCTAGGTGATTAAACAGGCCCCGGATCGACTCCTACTTCCGTTTCTTCAAGAAAGAGGTAAGTATTCGATTCTCACGGTGATATACACGATCTGATAGGGTTTTGCAGGTTTGGTTACGTGTGACGTTTGACTAGGTTTAGATCTTTCTTCCGCTGCATGAAACCTAGTAAACCAAACCCTAGATCGATATGATTGCATGCTAGGAACCCATAGCGAAACCCAACAGTGGTATCAGAGCCTGGTTCTCTGTATATCGCCGTGTTTGTTGCTTGCGTACATGATTTTAATGGTTAAAATTGCATGATAGGCTTGATCTATGCATGTTTAATAATATTATGAATGTTATTTGATGCATGGATGAGTCTCTCAGAGTTTTGACTCGGGCAGACCGAGTTTTGACTCGACCGAGTCAAAACGACAGAATCAGAACGACAAATCAGAGTTTTGACTCGGACAGAGTCTAGTGTTGACTCGACAGAGTCAGAACGAATCAAAATCGAACAGACCTGACCTCAGAGGCTTCTGACTCGGACTGAGTCAAGTGTTGACTCGGACTGAGTCAGTACAGAAGGTTGTCTAGTTCGTCACGTTTTGGTTCGGACTGATTTGGGGAGATTTCGGCTTCTGACTCGGACCGAGTCAAGGATTGACTCGGACCGAGTCAGTTCGTCAGACTTTGTTAGATGCAATTGTTGCATCGTTTCAAGTGTCTAAGCCGAGATTCTGATTCTACCGATATGATCGGAACAACTTGATTGAACTGACTTGAATTCAGTCAAGATTTCATTGTGTTCAAGTCACATATACCTCATGAAATCTCAAGCTATTACTGCCCATTAGTAGAGCAACTGTCAAGGCCTCGATCGTCATGGTTATGGGTCATGCCCTAGCTGAGCGTGCTTGATTATCTTGGTGAGACAGTATGGAGAAATCGTGATTCTCATAGCTCGAATATGGTTGAGCTTGATTTGGGTTATCAAGTCGGACTTGGAAGCATGAGGATGATGATCGCCCATTAGCTGACCACGGCTTCTAGATCGATCATTGATGCTTATTGGAAGCATGAGGATGATGATCTGGACGTGTCCAGCTTGATGCTTGGAAAGATGTCTTCGGAATTGCGTAAGCAATTAGAGGACATGGACAATTCTTTGATAGTTGATCAGTTGAATGTGTCATTCCAAGAGAAAGCTGGGAGCCGAGGGAAGAATGATATGGTAGTTGTTGGAAAGAGTTCCACCAAAAGGAAACGTTCCAAGGGCAAGGGCAAGAGGAAAGTGGCAAGCGTTGTCATTGAACCTAAGCTTGAGTCCAAGAAGGAAGAGTGTTATTTCTGTCATACCATCGGGCATTGGTATAGAAATTGCAGACTCTACCTAGAAGATCAGAGGAAGAAGAAGCTTACAGAAGCTTCGACTTCTGGTATCTTCGTTATAGAGGCGAACTTGTTTACTTCTACATCATGAGTATTAGATACCGGATGTGCCTCACACATTTGTAGAAATGTGCAAGGACTTCGAGGAAGTAGACAATTGGCGAAGGGAGAAGTAGATCTCTGCGTCGGGAATGGAGCAAGAGTTGCTGCATTAACCGTCGGGACTTACAATCTCACTTTACCTTCTGGTCTTGTATTGGAGTTGCATGATTATTATTTTGTACCTGCCATCAGCAGGAACATCATATCGATTTCATTCTTAGACTCAGATGGTTTCAGATTTGTTATTGAGAACAAATGTCTGTCCATTTATAGAGGCGATTTATTCTGTGGTAAGAGTTACCAGTTTAATGGCCTTTATGTTTTGGAAGATGAACCATCTAGATACAGGTCGATCTATAACATAAGTACCAAGCGGTTTAAGCCGAACGACTTAAACCCGACCTATCTCTGGCATTGTCGACTTGGCCCGACCTATCTTTGGCATTGTCGACTTGGTCACATCAACGAGAAACGCATAGCGAAGCTTCATTCTGATGGACTTCTTGATTCTTTTGATTATGAGTCAATTGAATCGTGCGATTCTTGTTTGATGGGCAAGATGACAAAATCTCCTTTTACTAGAAAAGGAGAACGGGCTACGGAGTTGCTAGAACTCATACATAGTGATGTATGCGGTCCTATGAGCTCTCCCGCTAGAGGAGGTTATCTGTACTTTGTTACGTTTACTGATGATTTCAGTAGGTACGGTTATGTCTACTTGATGAGACATAAGTCTGAAACGCTTGAATTGTTCAAGATTTTCAGAAACGAGGTACAGAACCAACTTGGTAAGACGATCAAGTTGCTTCGATCTGATCGAGGTGGTGAGTATATGAGCCAAGAGTTCACTGACTATCTGGCAGATTGTGGGATTGTCTCACAGCTGACTCCACCTGGATCGCCACAGTGGAATGGCGTGTCTGAGAGGAGGAACCGGACCCTATTAGATATGGTACGGTCTATGATGAGTCAGGTCGATCTTCCTAAATCCTTCTGGGGATATGCTTTGGAAACAGCAGCGCTTATACTGAACAACAGTCCAACAAAGTCGATTCAGAAGACTCTATATGAGATATGGACTGGGAAGCGTCCCAGGTTAGCATTTATGAAGATTTGGGGATGCGACGTTTACGTGAAACATCTGGCTTCTGATAAGCAACTTCTTCGAGATCTATTCTACTCCCACTGACTCTCTTGGAGACGAACTCTCTCTCCAAGAAAGATCCATTCCGAGCAACAAACACTTTGTTCTCAGATGGGTTGTAGAACCAGTACCCTTTAGTTTTCTTAGGGTAACCCACAAATATGCATTTATCAGACTTGGCGGATAGCTTATCAGAAGCCAGACGTTTCACGTAAACGTCGCATCCCCAAATCTTCATAAATGTTAACCTGGGACGCTTCCCAGTCCATATCTCATATGGAGTCTTCTGAACCGACTTTGTTGGACAGTTGTTCAGTATAAGCGCTGCTGTTTCCAAAGCATATCCCCAGAAGGATTTAGGAAGATCGACCTGACTCATCATAGACCGTACCATATCCAATAAGGTTCGGTTCCTCCTCTCGGAAACGCCATTCCATTGTGGCGTTCCAGGTGGAGTCAGCTGTGAGACAATCCCACAATCTGCCAGATAGTCAGTGAACTCTTGGCTCATATACTCGCCACCTCGATCAGATCGAAGCAACTTGATCGTCTTGCCAAGTTGGTTTTGTACCTCGTTTCTGAAATTCTTGAACAATTCAAGCGTTTCAGACTTATGTCTCATCAAGTAGACATAACCGTACCTACTGAAATCATCAGTAAACGTAACGAAATACAGATAACCCCCTCTAGCGGGCGAGCTCATAGGACCGCACACATCACTATGTATGAGTTCTAGCAACTCCGTAGTCCGTTCTCCTTTTCTAGTAAAAGGAGATTTTGTCATCTTGCCCATCAAACAGGAATCGCATGATTCAATTGATTCATAATCAAAAGAATCAAGAAGTCCATCAGAATGAAGCTTCGCAATGCGTTTCTCATTGATGTGACCAAGTCGACAATGCCAGAGATAGGTCGGATTTAAGTCGTTCGGCTTAAACCGCTTGGTACTAATGTTGAGTATATGAGTCAAGAGTTCACTGACTATCTGGCAGATTGTGGGATTGTCTCACAGCTGACTCCGCCTGGAACGCCACAATGGAATGACGTTTCCGAGAGGAGGAACCGAACCTTATTGGATATGGTACGGTCTATGATGAGTTAGGTCGATCTTCCTAAATCCTTCTGGGGATATGCTTTGGAAACGGCAGCGCTTATACTGAACAACTGTCCAACAAAGTCGGTTCAGAAGACTCCATATGAGATATGGACTGGGAAGCGTCCCAGGTTAGCATTTATGAAGATTTGGGGATGCGACGTTTACGTGAAACGTCTGACTTCTGATAAGCTATCCGCCAAGTCTGATAAATGCATATTTGTGGGTTACCCTAAAGAAACTAAAGGGTACTGGTTCTACAACCCATCTGAGAACAAAGTGTTTGTTGCTCAGAATGGATCTTTCTTGGAGAGAGAGTTCGTCTCCAAGAGAGTTAGTGGGAGTAGAATAGATTTGAAGAAGTTTAAGAACCACAAATAGTCGAAGAACCGAACGAACAGGTCGAAACAGTCCAACCTGTATCACGAGTTGTTGAGACAACACCTTCTAGTGAACCTCGGAGATCTGGTAGAATCCGCCAAGAGCCTACAAGATATGGTTTTCTTGTGACTGGAAACACCGAACTCATGTTGTTAGAACATGACGAGCCTACGTCGTATTCAGAGGCTGTGGCGAGTTCCGATTCCGAGAAATGGCACCAGGCCATGGAGTCTGAGATGCAATCCATGTACGACAACAAAGTGTGGACTATGGTCGATTCGTTCGATGGTATTAAGACCATTGGATATAAGTGGGTTTTCAAGAAGAAAACCGACATGGATGGCATCGTGCACACCTATAAGGCACGACTCGTCGCGAAAGGGTTTCGGCAAATTCATGGTATAGACTATGATGAAACCTTTTCACCAGTCGTAATGCTTAAATCCATACGGATTCTGCTACCCATAGCTACGTATTATGACTACGAGATATGGCAGATGGACGTCAAGACCACATTCCTTAACGGACGAAGTGAGAGGCTTCGTCATCGGGTCGGCAATATTATCATCTGTCGACACTCTGCTTATTTTCACGTCTCCTCTGTCGATGATTTCTCTGATCAAGTGGAATCGCCTGAGTATGTGTTTGGATCTCTGGTGTGACCGGGGTTCCTTTGCTTGTGCGATCGCACCATTGTTGTCACAGTACAAGTCAATGGGATCTGCAACGCTAGGAATGACCCCCAGGTCTCCCACAAATTTCCTGATCCAAACAGCTTCTTTAGCTGCATCCGATGCTGCTATGTACTCTGCTTCTGTAGTGAATCTGCCACGGTTGGCTGTTTGGAACTCTTCCAACTGATAGCCCCACCGTTCAGGCAGAAAACATAACTCGACTGCGATCTGAAGTCATCTCTGTCGGTTTGGAAACTAGCATCGGTATAACCACTTATAGAGAGCTCGTCTTCCAATCCGCCATACACCAAGAACAAATCCTTAGTCCTTCTCAAGTACTTAAGGATGTTCTTGACCGCAATCCAGTGAGCCTCACCTGGTGTAGACTGATATCTACTAGTCATACTCAATGCATATGATACATCCGGACGAGTACACAACATGGCGTACATGATGGATCCAATTGCCGAGGCATATGGAATCCTACTCATGCGCTCTTGCTCATCCTGTGTCCTTGGACACTGAGTCTTGCTAAGAGCCACGTCATGTCCCATTGGCAAGGCACCCCTCTTAGAGTCTTGCATCTTGAACCGATTCAAGACCTTGTCAATGTATGTACTCTGACTTAGACCAAGAAGCCTTCTCGATCTATCTCTATAGATCTTGATTCCTAGAATATAGGCGGCTTCTCCTAAGTCCTTCATCGAAAAGACCGATCCTAGCCAGGATTTTACTCCTTGCAAGGTGTGACTGGAAACGACGAACTCATGTTGTTAGAACATGACGAGCCTACGTCGTATTCAGAGGCTGTGGCGAGTTTCGATTCCCAGAAATGGCACCAGGCCATGGAGTCTGAGATGCAATCCATGTACGACAACAAAGTGTGGACTTTTTCATTTATGGACTGAAGCAGGCTTCGAAGAGGTGGAATCTTCGATTTGACGAGGCAGTCAAATCGTTTGGCTTCTTGCAAAACGAAGATGAGCCATGCGTTTACAAGAAGGTCAGTGGGAGCACAGTGGTCTTCCTTGTGCTTTATGTAG
>NW_010967219.1:507269-509499 GCF_000463585.1 Tarenaya hassleriana
CTAAGTCAGAGTACATATATTGACAAGGTCTTGAATCGGTTCAAGATGCAAGACTCCAAGAGGGGTGCCTTGCCAATGGGCCATGACGTTGCTCTTAGCAAGACTCAGTGTCCAAGGACACAGGATGAGCAAGAGCGCATGCGTAGGATTCCATATGCCTCGGCAATTGGATCCATCATGTATGCCATGTTGTGTACTCGTCCAGATGTATCATATGCATTGAGCGTGACTAGTAGATATCAATCTACACCAGGTGAGGCTCACTGGATTGTGGTCAAGAACATCCTTAAGTACTTGAGAAGGACTAAGGATTTGTTCTTGGTGTATGGCGGATTGGAAGACGAGCTCGCTATAAGTGGTTATACCGATGCTAGTTTCCAAACCGACAGAGATGACTTCAGATCGCAGTCGAGTTATGTTTTCTGCCTGAACGGTGGGGCTATCAGTTGGAAGAGTTCCAAACAGCCAACCGTGGCAGATTCACTACAGAAGCAGAGTACATAGCAGCAATGGATGCAGCTAAGGAAGCTGTTTGGATCAGGAAATTCGTGGGAGACCTGGGCGTCATTCCTAGCATTGCAGATCCCATTGAGCTGTACTGTGACAACAATGGTGCGATTGCGTAAGCTAAGGAACCCCGGTCACACCAGAGATCCAAACACATACTCAGGCGATTTCACTTGATCAGAGAAATCATCGACAGAGGAGACGTGAAGATAAACAGAGTGTTGACGGATGATAATATTGCCGACCCATTGACGAAGCCTCTCCCTTCGTCAAAATATGATGGTCATGTTAAGGGTATGAGGATTAGATGCTTGTAGGATAGATCATAGAGCATAGTGGGAAATTGTTGGTTGTAATGCTCTAGGATAATCCGTAATATGACATTTTGACTTTGTATTGATTCATTGATTTATGAATGCATTACATTCCCGTTATATGATTGGCATGTTTGTTATATTTCGATATCCTTGAATCATTAGAGAATGATTCTAAACTCCCTGGTCAGTTATCATTGTGGGAACTATGATGAATTAAGACTAGCATGAGGTGTGATCGATGCATTGGATGCATTTCACAATCATGGGTACTCGTTGTGAATGAGTGACTGGATGACCCGCATGAGATTGTCACATGGACAGAGTCATGACTTGAATCTCATACATCGGTTCGTTCTTGGATCCTCAGACCTGAGATGTCTGGAGTATCTGATATGAGGAGTGGCGTGTCTTGACTGCCTCAAACGTCGTCTTTAACCGGATGATTATAACGGCGTTGATCAGATACGTTCACGAATCATATGGAGATAGTAGACATGAAATATGGGACTTGTCACCTCCTCAACAGGAGAGATATCGCTGGGCCCTCTCGTGGAAATCGGACTATGAAAACGCGTGGCCACGCTATAGATGAAGTTGCATCTATTTTATTAGTCGATTTGCCAAGACGAGAAAGCGGTTGAACTTGAAGGGTGGCTCAAACCATGCCCTTGTTCAACACATGATATCGTGAGATAAAGGATCAGAACTCGAGCTGTTATTGCCTTGGTTAGATCACCTCTAACTCAATTCAACGTGGGTGGTCATGGCGTCTTGCTAGAGGCTAACCATGACTTGTAGATCGGGAATGGTTCTCTAGCGGGCGAAATACAGATAACCTCCTCTAGCGGGCGAGCTCATAGGACCGCACACATCACTATGTATGAGTTCTAGCAACTCCGTAGCCCGTTCTCCTTTTCTAGTAAAAGGAGATTTTGTCATCTTGCCCATCAAACAGGAATCGCATGATTCGATTGATTCATAATAGAAAGAATCAAGAAGTCCATCAGAATGAAGCTTCGCTATGCGTTTCTCGTTGATGTGACCAAGTCGACAATGCCAGAGATAGGTCGGATTTAAGTCGTTCGGCTTAAACCGCTTGGTACTAACGTTATAGATCGACCTGTATCTAGATGGTTCATCTTCCAAAACATAAAGGCCATTAAATGGTAACCCTTACCATAGAATAATTCGCCTCTATAAATGGACAGATATTTGTTCTCAATAACAAATCTGAAACCATCCGAGTCTAAACATGAAATCGATATAATGTTCCTACTGATGGCAGGTACAAAATAACAATCATGCAACTCCAATACAAGGCCAGAAGGTAAAGTGAGATCGTAAGTCCCGACGGTTAATGCAGCAACTCTTGCTCCATTCCCGACGCGGAGATCCACTTCTCCCTT
>NW_010967219.1:511652-523632 GCF_000463585.1 Tarenaya hassleriana
TCTATGCATAGATATTAGAAAAAGCTTTCTAATAATATAAAGAAAGATTTATTTTGACATGTTTTCTAGAAATTATGAAGTTAATAATATTATCAGTCAACAATGGATCGGTAATGGTTCTCGAGGTTGCTGCCACTGCGAATGGGCCTACAAGGTCACACACCATTAGGGATGGACTTATATGTGAAGTATCAGAAAGGAAGATTTGGATTTGGTCAGAAAAACGGTTTTCGGATCAAATCAGAGTGTCGGGACGGTTTCAGCCTTCTGACTCAGACCGAGTTAGTTCCATGCGAGTCAAAGCCCAGAAAGTGTCTTGGGCTTGCTGATGTTTTGACTCGGACCGAGTCAAAGTTTTGACTCGGACAGAGTCAATACTCAATGGGTCGAGTCAAGAGTTTACAATGGGCTTGGGCTGATTCGTTCTGACTCGACCGAGTCAGAGTTCTGACTCGGACCGAGTCAATACTCGGAAAAAGTCTCTTTTCACAAGAATTAGTGTTTCTAACTTATAAGGAGGTGTTGGACGCCGTCCTAAGTGAAGAACTCACTTTCAGAACCCTAAGACAGAGCAAAAACTCAGAAGAAATCGTTTCTTTAATAGTTCTAGCTCCCGGGATTAGATCACACTTCATATACTTCACAGATCCTAGCAGATCGGTTCCAAAAGCGTTTGGAATCTTTTCCGTCGGTGTGGATACGTGTAGAGGGACTGTAACTTTAGTCCTAGGTGATTAAACAGGCCCCGGATCGACTCCTACTTCCGTTTCTTCAAGAAAGAGGTAAGTATTCGATTCTCACGGTGATATACACGATCTGTTCGGGGTTTTGCAGGTTTGGTTGTGTGTGATGTTTGACTAGGTTTAGATCTTTCTTCCGCTGTATGAAACCTAGTAAACTAAACCCTAGATCGATATGATCGCATGCTAGGAACCCGTAGCGAAACCCAACACATATATATACACACATAATATTTTTATAGATTTAAAATATTATTATACGTATAAAATTAAATTTATATATTGAAATATGTAAAAATGAAATACTAACGTATAAATCTAAAAATAATATAAAAAGTTATGCCTCCCGGTACTTTCACTTCCGAAATTTTGACATGTTTAAATATATAATAAAATATCCATTTCGTCGTAGATATCAAAGCGCATTAAAACATAGGACTAATGTCCCATCGTGCATTTTTTATTGTATTATTATTTTTATTTCACAGACATTTTATATTCCTTATAATAAATAAATAAATAAAGGCAGGCTTCGCTGTAACCCCTCACACTAAAAAAGTTAACGCGTCTGTCTGTGTCTGTGTGTGTGTTTTTCCACCCTTTCTTTTGACCATCGGAAGCAAACTTCGAAGGCATTCACGTGGGGGCTGGTCTTTGTTCCTCAATGCTTAAACCATAATTATCATAATAATTATCTGTAATAATCATTGCCTAATTTAATTATTTACCTTCCTTGTAACTTTATCTTAGTTATAATTGCCCTACTTCGATTTTTAATTCACATCATGTATTTAGTTTATGCAGATTAATGTATTAGTCCTTGAAAAACTTTCTAACCCATGATTATTATTATTATTATTATTATTATGGATATTTTATATTTCAGTTTTTTCATTTTTTAAATTATATTTATTCGAGAAACGTTTATTTCGATTTTTAGATTCAAGTTTTTATTAAAAATATTTATTTTTTAAATGCAGTTTTGTTATATTTTATTTTTTTAAATCGATTAATTTTGATTTTTAATAATTGTATTTTTTTTTTACTTTTAGATCACCTCGTTTTTTATGATTATGTATTAATTATTTATTTCGATTTATTTTTATATATTTAAACTCAATATCATTATAAATGATTATATAGAATATGACGGGTCATAATTTATAACAAGGTTTGACCACCAAAGAATAAACTTATATAAATATTTGTAATTGCTTTTCTGTTTTTGCATTAGATAATTGCATCTGTTCATATTATATATTAATAGATAGATGTATGCAAGTTGTTTGATTATCTTTCAAATTTATTTAAAATTTTATCCCGATAGTATAATGAGTATTTCGTCCAATTACATCTGTTTATCTTAATTCATATATTCGTGTTAAGGAATATTTTAAAATTCAATTTGATTTATTGGCAATTTGATCAACCCAATAAGGTTATCTATTCTTTGCATTAAATAATAATTATACACGTCATTTTACTCAATAAAACGTGACCCACTGATGGTACGTCAAAAATTATTATAGATAAATATAAAAATATATAATTCATTTTTATTTAATTTTTATAATATCTTTATTGCAATTCATATCTTATAATGTCAGTAAAAGTAATTTTTTTAGGTTCGTTTTATTATACATGATTTGATTTTAGTGTTTTATAATTTACCATATGTCTCTAAAATTTATTTCAACGTATCTTGGTTGTTAACATATATAATTATACTCTACATTTATACGATGATTAAGCTTTTTATGAGATTGCATGCATTAATTTCCACGGGTGCCTGTGATTAATCAAATGTGGTTATCATAAAAAAACATTTAACATCAAATATTTTTTAATATTCTATTACACGCACGCATTAATACTCTATGATAATACTGAAAGACAAGATCGTTGTAATAAAACTATGTTAAAATCTTATCACGAAATCTTTCATTATGTTGACGTTACATACACCTAGTGATACCGATATGACTTGTGAGGACGAGCCTATGGATTGTGGAATTAATTAAAGTCTTATTAAATTAAAATGAAAAAGGAATATAAAATTATGAATGATATTTATTTATTAATAAATAAATAAATAAATAAAACCGTATTCTCTTAGAATTGCTATCTTTACGCTATTAGACAATCAAAATGCACATATATGGTTGTTCTCTCTGTCGGATAAAGATTGGTCTTTCTTTTTCCGTTTCCTTTCTCTTGAAGAAACACTTTAATCATTAAAAAAACTTTTTATAAATATTTTCCTAAAATATATTTCGATTGGAAAACATGAAATATATAGTTTAATTGTATATAAAAAACATTAAAATTGAGTTTTACAAAACATATCAGCAAAATCCTAATTATCCATATATTAGAACATATATTATCTATATAAAAACATAAATTAATTGTAATTTTATTAATTTTTATTCATTTTTAATTCCAATACAAATATATCATTAAATTATTCAGCATATTAGTCTCACAGATAAAATATAAATATAAACAAGTTATCATTTATGATATATAATGAATCAGAAAAAAAGCTTCTATTTGGTTATCTCATCATCTAAAATTAAAATATAAATACTTGTAAATACAAATATAGATTTTTTATCTTCATCATCTAATATAAAATACAAATATCTCATCATCTATATATATGCTTTCATGTATTTATAGAAGATGAATATTTATTAGAATTTACATATAGTTGAGATTTTAATATATTTCTGAAATGTTAAAGACCTATAAATATAAATATCATATTTAGATTTAACATTCGATGTAATTATATTTCTCATATTCTAGTGATAAACCATATTTATATGTACGCCGGCCTAATTTTTATTGATATACATTCTCCAAATAACTAGGCCGAATTTTAAAATGGGCATTGATAATTACATAGAAATATTGCTCTTAGTTGACTGAAAAAGTCAATTTCAAATAACAATCTTAATTACTTTTTATTTTTGTAGTTACAAATAAAGTTCAGCGTACTCAAGTTTAGTCGATAATTTTTTGTCTGCACTACAATAGCAATAATCAATAAATATTTTGAATTTTCTTTGTTATAATAATATTTTCTAATCAGATATTAAATTATATATTTTTAATATTCCAATAAATAATTTATAATAATATTTGTTAGATTTGAGTTTTTTTGATAGAATTAAAACGGATATAATCCATGACTGAATAAGATCTTAGAAAACTTTAAATACAAAATTTATATAATATTGAGTTTATATTTTTATTTGATATAAAAAATCAAATCACAATAATATTTGCAAAAAAATTATTATGCAGAATAATATCATAATAAAATTTGGTGATTTTATCAACCGTATGATTATCCTTTATAGTATAAATATGGGTTTTGAATTAGCTAATTCGACGCAATTCAAAAAAAATAATCATATCTCTATCTGAATTTTCTTGAAAAATCTTTTTCCGAGTACAAAGTCGTTATATTCCACGAATTCACCGTGCTCCAATAGCCGCTAAAATTTAGAGGTGACATGACAATCGAATTTTAAAAAACTGAGTTTTACAAACCTAACAATATTTTATTTTAGATACGTGGTCGAGATCATTCGACTTGTTGGAGTTACGATAATTATCTACCTCAATAATATTTCTAATTATACTTCACTTTAAAAAATATAATATTTTTGTGGATCATAAATTCGATAGACATATTGTTAAAGATTTATTTCTAATAACATTTGAAAATTCTACTATAGTTTAAAAAATATTTTTTTTAGAGAACTGAGGTACGATGATAACACGTATTTTGGGTGACGTTTTGATATAGGACGTCCAGCGTATTTCACTCTATTTTATATATTTGTAGGCATTGAGCACATTTGGCTTCGACATTGCATGGTTGTGTTCTTTGGTGTTTAAACAGGTTTTCACGTATAAAAAGAGCAAAAGGAGTGGAAAACATGGGCTACGGAACATCACGGATGAAACGAGAATATTTGGAGCGTTTCCAGGAAAAACGTGAAGCTCAGAAAACGTCAGAATTTGCAAGTCCAATAACTTTCACTCTACAAGTCCAAAACATGCATTCTCTACATCATTGGAAATCTCTTCTCAATATCTACGCATAAACATCCAAATCCGATATCGGAGCAAGAAGCCCGTCGAAACTGCTCAGAGACACAAAGCGATCGTTTCGGGATGAACGAAACGATCGGTTCGGCATCGCAGAAATTGGAAAATTGCTCAGAAAGTGTAACCGATCGGTTTGGCTTTGCCGAAACATCGGTTCGACCCCCAGATTCGGAAAAACTTCTAATTTTGCCCAAACCGAAAGGAAATAAGAGGGTAAAGCCTCTAGGTCAAAATTCATTCAGACTTTTATCAGAAAACACACCCCAGAGCACACAAAAGGAGGCGTTTATCAGGAAACAAGAGATCGGAGTAGAAGATGGAGATCACGAAGCCGAGAAATCGACTAAGCGTTCTTCTTTCCTTCTATTTTACGATGTTTTGTTGTATTGATATGAACCCTGACGTCTCGATGTTTAGCGAGTAGTTCTTTTGCTGTAGGTTAGGGATTTGCTATGTAGGGATCTTTGATTTCTAATTCCAGACTTTGCGGTTTTATTTATTCTATTCGGTTTATTGAGTTGCGTTTAATGCGTTTGATCTTGTTGGCCACTTGATTGAATGAAGTTAGGGTTTTAATTCGCATAGACATATGAGATTCTAACTTGGAAATAACTCAATAAATAGAACAAGTATTGCATTGAGAGATGAATATTTGCCTAGGGATTATGATACCATTCGTTCATGCATCCAGGATTTTAGACTATTGAATCGAGAGATTAGTAGGATAAAACCTGGATAGTGAGGTTAGACTCGAGAGGGTTAATATCTACTTTAGAGCTTGAATTCCCTGAATCGGATAGATAAACCACTGAGTTTGCATCTTTTGAAAGACCCTTGCATGTAAAGCAATCCCGAAGCCTACAGTGTTTTGCCATTGATAGTTTATCGTTTGTTTTTATTATTTGCTTTTGATACATTCTCATCATTCTCATATTTTCTCTAGATCTATATTTGGATTGAAATCTGATTCAGTTGTTTACTTGTCCATGTGTTCGACCCTAGTTGCTACACACAATCCGTACACTTGCGGTTAATTGTTGAGTCTAGGATATTATTACTTGATCAAATTTATACACCTAGATTTGCGACATCATATGACAACCCGGATTTTCAGATTTTTTAAAAAAAAGTTTGGACCGACCGGTTTAGAAGTCTGGATCGGCGGTCCGATTGTCGGCAAACCAGACAAACCAAGCTAAGACTGAGTCAACTCCGGAAGACCCAGACCAACTGGCCTGAGTTCTGGGCAGCGAGCAAATCGTGATTTTTGGTCGAAATCCGACATGAAAGCGATGTGCACTCGCAAATCTCCGACCTAAACCAGATTTTACGACCATAGGGGACCCTAAGACGCGATGTTTCTACCCTGGATCCGGATTTCAACTCGAAATTAGTCCAAATCCGAGTTCTACTTAACCCCTCCTCTTCCTCTTCACTTTTTCATCATCTTCAAACACACCACACCCTGTGCGCTCGAGAATTAACACTCTATTTGGCTTCCACAGAGTAAGAAGAGCATCACCAAGCTTCCTATCCATCACCCAACGTACGAGCAAAACCCAAGATGAGTGAATTCGAGTTTAATTCGAAAGTTTGTTGACATGGAGTTTGGGTTTTGAGTAATTCGTGCATATTTGATGTTTGATTCGTGTTATCCATGAAAATCTATGAGTTTTGGTGAATTATCCATAGCAAATCGTGTATGCTTGAGTGTTTTATGAGTAGTTCAAAGGTTAGACCGTGTCGGTCTAGGAGGAGACGGGCCGATCTAGTGTTTACAGAAGAAATCGCGGAGCTTTGAGGTTGAAGACGAAGTTAGACCGATCGGTATGGAATTATACCGGGTCGATCCAGCCTTCGTGACATAGCACAGAAAAACCAGGGCGAACTAGAATGACCAGACCGATCAGTCCGGACCTACCGGTTTGCGAAGAAATCAGACCCAGACGGAAAAGACGAGACTCAATGGGCGAAGAATCCCAGACCGACCGATTCGAATGTCTGGACCGACCGGTCTGAGAAGAGACGAGCCCAAGGGAAAAGAACGAGCCGACCGAAGGGAGAACAACGTTGGATCGTCCGGTCTGAGGGTAGACCGACCCGATCCAGTAAAAATGATTGAGACCAAAAGACTAAATGCACAGAACGAGTTGGGTGAGGGAGAGAACATCTAGACCGGCCGGGCTAGACATTAGACTGACCCGGTCTAGTGAAAAAGAGAGGAATGAAAAGTTAAACCGAAAATACGGGTCTGACCGGACCATACGTAGTCTGCACCTAAAATGGAACGATAGATAAGTCTACAAACCACGAAATAAATCGAACTGGTTATCCGTGTTGGGGATCACTACGAGTTCCTAGCATGTGATCATATCGATCTAGGGTTTGTTTACTACGTTTTATGCAGTGAAAGGATAATGTAAATCTAGTCAAACATCACACGTAACCAAACGTACAAAATCTGAAAGACCATGTATATCACCGAGGGAATCAATACTTACCTCGTTCTCCATGAAACTTGAAGCAAATCTCAATCCGAAGCCTGTTTTTAATCACCTAGGACTGAAGTTACAGTCCCTCTACACGTATTCACACCGGCGAAAAGAATTCCAAACGCTTTAGAACAGATCTGCTAGAATTTTTGAAGAAAAGGATAACTCAAAGAGATGAGATCTAATCCCGGGATGTTAGAAATCGAAGAGAGCAGGTTCTCTAGGGTTCTAAGGTATCTCTCTGAGTTTTAGGGGCGGCTCTACTAAATTTGGACGAAATCTCAAACTTAAATAGGCTTAGAAAACCCTAAATCCGAATTAAGGAAGATTTCTAGATCCCAATCCGCCGGACCAAGTCTTCTTTGGTCTTCCTGGTCTGACTCTGCACTCAGCCCTTAGTCCATCTGACCTAGCATCTAGTCCAAAGCTGACCAAAACTTGGTCCGGTGGACCAGACCTGGAAAGATGACTAGAGCTGAGTCTGAACTTCCTGGACTGACCATGGTCTGGGGCTGACCAAACTTGGTCAGCTCCAGACCAACACACTGAGAACACTTTCTCATGCTCATTTCAGACAAATCTCAATTCCATTCTTCGGATTCTTCACGTATAAGTCCATCCTTAGTGGTGTGTGACCCTGTAGGCCTATTCTAAGTGGTAGTGACTTCAGAAACTTTTTCCGAACCACAAGTCATGGTTAGCCTCTAGCAAGACGTCATGACCACTCACCTAGAGTTGAGTTAGAGGAGATCTAACCAAGGCATTTATAGCTCGAGTGTTTATCCTTTGTCTCACGATATCATATGTTGAATAAGGGCATGGTTTGAACCACCCTTCAAGTTCAACTGCTTTCTCGTCTTGGCAAATCGACTGATAAAATAAGGGGTGGGCATTTCGGGAAACGGTTCGGGTTCGGGACAGAATTGATCGGTTCAGTTCTTTCGGTTTTACAAAAATAGGTACCAATCGGGTTTTTTTATTGTATTCGGTTCGGTTTCGGTTTCGGTTCGGTTCGGTTCCGGGTTTTATTAAAAAAATGTTAGATTTCCTTTTAAAATATTCGGTTTTTCGGGATTTTTAAAGTTCGGTTCGGTTCGGTTTGGTTCCGGGAAAATTCGGTTCTCTAAAAATGGTACTGTTCGGGAAATAACAACGATTTTGGGTCGGGAAAAATACCGTTTTAACGGTTCGGTTCGGTCCGGTTCTGAAGAACCGAACCGAAACGCCCAGCCCTAGATAAAATAGATGAAACTTCATCTATAGCGTGACCACGCATTTTCACAGTCCGATTTTTACGAGGGACCCAACGATATCTCTCTCGTTAAGGAGGTGAAAAGTTCCGTGTTGTATGTCTACTATCTCCATATGATTCGTGAATGTATATGAGCAACGCCTTTATAATCATCCGGTTAAAAAAGACGTTTGACGAAATCAAGATATGTTACTCCTCATATCAGGTACTCTAGATATCTCAAGTCTGAGGATCTAAGAACGGACTACTATATATGAGATTCAAGTCATGACTCGTGTCCATGTGACAATCTCATACAGGTCATCCAATCACTCGTTCCCAACGAGCATCCATGGTTGTGATTTGCATCCAATGCATAAATCACACCTCATGTTGGTCTTAATTCATCATTGTTCCTACAATGACAATTGACCAGAGAGTTTAGAATCATCATGCAATGACTCAAGGATACCGAAATATAACAAACATGCCAATCATATAACGGAAAAAGTAATGCATTCATAAACCAATGAATCAATATATGGTCAAAATATCATATCAAGGATCATCCTAGAGCATTGCAACAAATAATCCAGACGGACCGAGAGCAGATTAGGTCAAACCAGAGGTACAATTGGGTAAATTTAAAGTGATGAGCTGAAAAGACATATAAAAATGATTAAAAATAAATTAAAAGACTGCGCAAGTGAGAATGCATATATAGTAAATAAATTATATAAACGCGTGTGATTGGGGTAGCTAGCATGACGTTAACATTAATTCGGAAGGGTTTGAATTGATGTCTGTCGTATGATTGTAGAAAAGGATGTATGTGGTTGAAAGTACGATGATTGCGAGATTGCGTCCCATTCATGGGACATCCGATCCAGATCGAATGTCATCCATACAGAACATGATTATGATCATGGCGATGATATAATTGCGCCAATGTCCGAATGAGGATGGATATGGGCACCCCGATAACTTACATAGATAGCCCACTGAGTGTGAATCGGTAACTATTGTGTATGAGGAAAATACGGTTCTTTGTAACCGTGCCAATATTTCCGCTAACGACGAAGTGAATTTCGGGACGGAGCGATCCTCCCGAGGATGAGGCATTATATACCTGAGATTTGGGTTGCGCGATTCTCCCGAGAAGGTGGTACGGACTTACTCTGGCACGTTCGGGCATGAACATGACAAGTATTTCCGTGGAGGATGGTCGACGAGGAGGAGTTTCGGCGACTGACTCTCCCGTTATAGTCGATGGCGTCGATTGTAGTCGATGTCTGGTGAACTCTGATATTGAGAGGTGACATCAATATCAGAGGGGGTAAACGCCTAGCATCGAGAGATGACATCGATTTTAGGGTGGGTGATGTGTTTGGGCAGAGAAAATATAATTATGCCAGATCCAGGTGATTGTGGTAGGGATGGATTCTGAGGAGAGAGGTTGTTGTGCGATGCATATGAGGAGTATATTGACCTACGCATGAGGCGTATAGAGATGATTTGACGGATTCTATTATGCGACTTGTTGTACGCACTTGATTGTGATTGTTGACCGGATTCATGTGATTCTATGTTTCGATTCATATCTATTAGATTATTAGCATATATATATATATGTATATATATGTATTGTTTTCCCTGATTCTATGAGAGTTAGAACTCCGGATTACGCCCGAGTTCACTCTCTAAACAATTAGCTTGTGACGTTGTTACGCAACATTTCAGATCGGAAGTAGCAGTAGCCACGGAGCGAACATCGGAGACCTGGATAACTTATCACCTATCGATCATGTATAGTTACGTAATTATGATATACTTATGTTTTTGGGAATAGTTTTGTATTACATCGATGATAGTCTTTTATGGTTTGTAATACTATTATTGCTACCACTCATCTATATAATTATATCTGAAATAATGTATCATATATGTATACGTATGCATGAATATTTTTCTTCCGTTAATTCTAAAAAAGAAAAGTTTTAAATTTCTGCAGAATTTTAGAATTGAATTTTATTTTAAATCGCTCATGCGATACAAATATTATAAGATACAGTTTACGGGCATTACAGATAATAAATAAACATATAGACATATATCATTATTGAAACTGTAGAGGATATCTATCTTTTTGTAAAATTAGATTATATCACGTTGTTTGTATAAAATAAAAAACATGTAATAGGCTTATCTTTGATGTTCACGGAGGAATAAATAAATGAATATATATATATATATAGATATATATGTATACGTGTATATATATAATGTTTTATTTTAATATTTTGTTATTAATTTATTAATTTATTTTAAAATATTTTATTTTTATTTATTTTAATATGATGTGATAATCTAACATAACATTGTATATTGATAGATGCAGCGTTAAAAACTGCGGAATGAGTGACATTCATTATAAATATAATATATTAAAATTTCAAAGTTCGATTTTTATATATTAATTTGGTAATAATTTATAATATTTTTTTATAAATTGAAAATTTTAATATTTAATTTAGAATTTTTACATAGTTGAATATTTTATATGATAATGTTCTTTAATAAAAATAAAATATTTATAAAAGAATAAAAAAGATTGTTTCCTATGAAAATTGTAAAATATATAAGGTACATTCTAAGTAATGTTAAACTTCATAGAAAAATCCAAAAAATATTAATTCTATATGTTAATATCTTAATAAATAATATTTTATCTAATTATATATTAAAAAATATCAATATTTTCTAAATTATATTTAAGAAACAAGTTATAATTTATTTTTTATCTTTCTTGCCTCAAGACTTTACGGCACTCACTGTCACAAAAAAAAAAAGGAACGTCCACACTCGGTAATGCCAGACCAACATCATCCGTCTGCGAATCTCATGTGAGTCTCACTCGCCATTTTTCAATGCCACGTGTCTCCCATGCTTTGGCCAATAATCAGGTCATGCGAGGAATTACAGAAGTAACCTTTTCCACGGCGCGTGTAAGTTTCGAGCGCGTGGATATACTAAAACCGTAATTTTGCTAAAGTAGACGGCAAAATTGTAACTTCTCGACTCTCTTTCTTGGTCTCTCTTAAAATGGATACTCACTCCCCTTCTCCACTGCGTCTCTCTGTCTCCCTCCCTTTCTCACTCCGTCGTTTCTCCTTTTCTCTGCCCTTTGGTTTTAGGGTTTTCGTCGTCACTGTTACTTTTGGAAACGACGAAGAGGAGCGTAAGACGCAGTAATGGAGAGGAAACATGGGTTTTTCTCTGCTCTCAAAGACGAAGTTTTGAGGGGTCTCTCGCCGTCACGGTCAAGATCACGGTCTCGCTCTGTGAGCCCGGCTCGTTCTGGTTCACCGATGTCGGCTCTTCGATGGCGAAGG
>NW_010967219.1:523642-531094 GCF_000463585.1 Tarenaya hassleriana
GGCGCACCGGGAGCCGCTGATAGGAAGATCCGGGAGTTTGAGACCGGTGATGGAGGGTCCGGACCCGGACGGAGGAGGAGGATGTGGTGAAATCGGCGATTCGAAGCGACTGGGGTTGGGTTTGGGCCATTGGGTCAAGGGGCAGCTTTCTCGAGCTCCGTCTGTTGCTGCCATGGCAGCTCACCGGAGGTCTGATCTGAGATTGCTCATCGGGGTCATGGGCGCTCCTTTGGCTCCCGTTCATGTCTGCTCTTCTCGGTAACTATTGTGTATGAGGAAAATACGGTTCTTTGTAACCGTGCCAATATTTCCGCTAACGACGAAGTGAATTTCGGGACGGAGCGATCCTCCCGAGGATGAGGCATTATATACCTGAGATTTGGGTTGCGCGATTCTCCCGAGAAGGTGGTACGGACTTACTCTGGCACGTTCGGGCATGAACATGACAAGTATTTCCGTGGAGGATGGTCGACGAGGAGGAGTTTCGGCGACTGACTCTCCCGTTATAGTCGATGGCGTCGATTGTAGTCGATGTCTGGTGAACTCTGATATTGAGAGGTGACATCAATATCAGAGGGGGTAAACGCCTAGCATCGAGAGATGACATCGATTTTAGGGTGGGTGATGTGTTTGGGCAGAGAAAATATTTGCCTCACTTGAGCATCAAAGACACACCTATTGTTAGTCTCTCTTGCTCCTGATTCTGTTCTCACCGATTTCACGACCTGAGTTCGGATTTTTCTGATTGATTCTTTGGTAACATTTTGAGTTTTCAGAGAGTTTTATTAAGGAATTTAATCCAGTTTTACGTTACAGAGCGGACTTTCATACAAGTTTAGATCTAAGTGAATCAGGGATCGTTTCTTCTATCATTTTTTCTTCTGTAAGTGTTTTTTTAATAATTTATCTTTTATCAAAATCGGAATATAGAAGTTGTCTTCCGAATATTTGGGATGGTTCCTATTCTTCTTCATAATTTTAGATTCGCTTATACTTTTTTTTATTATTATTTTCCTCAATTTTTACTTTTATTTTATTTTCTTTTACATTTTGTTGTTTTAGAATCTTCTAATTTAAGAATCACGGATTCTAAGCTCGTGCAACTGTTCTTTGTGCTTCCTTCACTTAATTTTTTTCCGGCAATGTGTTTTTTTTTGGCAGGAGACATCATCTGCACAGTACATTCTCCAACAGTACACGGCGGCTTCCGGTGGTCAGAAGGTGCAAAACTCCATTAAAAACGCTTATGCAATGGGGAAGCTCAAGATGATAACTTCACAACTCGAAATCGCCACGAGGACAGCGAGGAACCGAAACCCATCAAAGGCTGAGACCGGAGGTTTCGTTCTCTGGCAAATGGATCCAGACAAGTGGTACGTTGAGTTAGCTGTAGGTGGTAGTAAGGTTCATGCAGGCTGCAATGGCAAGCTCGTTTGGCGACACACTCCTTGGCTCGGTTCTCACACCGCTAAAGGACCGGTTAGACCCCTTCGTCGCGCACTTCAGGTGAAACCTGTGTTTCGAATCCATTGTTTATGCTTAATCTGCTTGTTTTACTTGTTTGAGATTGAAAAGGTTGCTGGGGTTTTGTTGAATCTAATTCTATGGTGGTGTGATTCAGGGGCTTGATCCGAGAACTACTGCGGCTATGTTTGCAGATGCCAAGTGCATCGGGGAGAAGAAGGTGAATGGTGAAGATTGCTTTATTCTGAAACTTTGCACTGACCCTGAAACTCTGAAGGCGAGGAGCGAAGGGCCGGCTGAAATCATAAGGCACGTCCTTTTCGGCTATTTCAGCCAGAAAACGGGACTTCTCATTCACATTGAGGATTCACATCTGACCCGGATCCAATCTGATGGTGGAGATGCTGTTTATTGGGAGACAACGATCAATTCGTCCCTAGAAGATTACAGATTGGTTGAAGGGATCATGATCGCTCACTCAGGGCACTCTGTTGTTACCCTCTTCAGATTCGGGGAGATTGCTATGAGTCATACAAGGACAAAGATGGAAGAAAGCTGGACCATCGAAGAAGTTGCGTTTAATGTTCCGGGCCTCTCTGTAGACTGCTTTATCCCACCGGCTGATCTGAGATCTGGTTCGATGACTGAAGCGTGTGAGTTCCCTCAAGACGAAAGGGGAAAAATGTGACGGCTTTTTAACACATGGATACTTACCATAAAACCTGTGAAAGGGTTTAATGGTCGGATGGAAGAACAGGTGCAAATTGTTCATACCTTGATGACTCTGCCTTAACGGAACTAACCCTTTAGCTGTTGAGAGATTAGGAACCAGGGTTTTAGGGGTTTTCTAATGCATAACGAATGATTCTTGGGGTTCAAAACGAACCCGGATGGATCTCTAGAAAGGGCTTGGAGAGTTTGTTCATTCGTTTTTCTTCTGTGACTTCGGGTTTCCGCCTTGGGTATTTTGAGGAAGGCGATTTGGTGTTGAGTTCAGAGATGGCGGCTGCAAGCGATGGAGAACTTGCTGCTTCCTTCCTTGTTAGCATAAATTTGTTTTGGTAACCCTAACTTCCATGTTACGAACGTAGTTTCATCTTTCTTTGACCTTTAAAGAATGTATGCTAGTGTTGGTATTGCTGTTTTTGTGTTCGCATTCTCTGTTTTGCTACGCGGATCCACATATTTGTTCACCAAAATTTATTTTTTGTAAAATGTATAATTATAATTTCTAAACTTATAAAAATTATCATTATAATTTTCAAACTGATTTTTTATTAACAAATTTGTATCGATTTTATCCTTATATTTATTACAAGTTTTCAAACGTTTTTAATTTTTTTAATATAAAATTATCTTAAATATTTCTTTGAATATTATAAAAACAGTTCTAATGTTTATTATAAACTGCAAGATTATTTTTAAATTTCTTTTTATAATTACAAATTTGACATGAAAATATGGTATATGAGATATTTAGGATACATGGCTGGATTTAGATGTCGATTAAAATTTTAGGGCGTTCGATGCATATTTATACTTAATTTTCATAACATTTACGAAAAATCACATATAAATATCTAATATTTTACTAAACGTCTAAATAAATATCTAAATTATAAAAGTTTTCTATATATATACCTGAATTTTTTAAAAGTTTTACATAAATACCTAAATTTTAAAAAAATTACTAAATAAAATCAAAATCTATTAATAGAGTAAAATTTATAATGGAATTTGTCGATAATTGATGTTTTAGACATCAACGAATATTGTTTCATTTGATAAATTTTTAAAAGTTTGGGTACATGCGAAAGTTTTGAAATTTTCAGGTATTTATACGAGAGTTTTATAATTCAAATATTTATTTAGAAATTTTATAAAATTTTAGGTAATTATATACAATTTATTTTAATATTTTATAGGATTAGGCAAGAAGAGATGATATAAGGAGTCGGTTCCTAACAATTTTAGGGCCACTATTCATTATTGCAACTCATAAAAGGAGAGGGGACCGATGAGTCCACACGAACACATTTAATATGACAAAAGCTATCATTTGATCTCCGCTCATTGAAACATACATATACATCATGATACACGTTTTTAATTTGTTGTTTATTTCCAAGTTTATTGTATACCAAAAACCAACCATTGTTTTTTTTATATCTAGAAAATTTATCGAGTATTAGGTCCAACTATATCTCGCACGGTTCAAAAAGAGTCTAAGTAACCACAATTGAATTACACATCTTTCTCTTCACATCTTTCTCTTCACATGCAGAATTGAGCCGGTCACCTTAAACCGGTCACCTTAAACGTCTAATGATCGATTTACGATCGGACCACCTCCTACCATTCGATTACCATTAGATGAATAAAAAAATCAACCATTGTTTTGATAGGAATTAATAATGTATTCTTTTTATAGGATTTTGATTCGTTAATTCTTATTTTATTTTTGGGGTATAAAAGAGAATATTTTCCCGTGTTTACGTCGGATTTATTCGATTTGATTTTAACTATGATTTGTTTTAAAAAGAACTTTGATTTTCCTTTGTTAGTTGACTTTTGTAATGTTCGAATTTTTCTGTTTAGTAAAAATTATACCCTTCTAAAATTATATTGATTTTTTCAATTGTTTCCATTTCATATATTTAGTTTTGAATAACTGATTTTTAATATATAAAAATGAAAAGAAAAAAAAAGATACATTTTTCAACTTTTCTCGAAAAGATTGCCATTCTTTTGTAAAGGGTCCATTTTGCATGTTGTGACCAAGTTTCACAAAAATATTTTCAAATTGATATATAGGCTTCGACGATAAATCACTTCGCATGCTGCGATTAAAAATATTTAATACTAAAATTGCCCATGGACGCAAATATTTCATGATAGTTTGCGAAACAACAGATGGTATTTGCAAAGTGTACTAAACAATGGTTTGATTTTTGCAAAGTATGCATTATAATTCTTAAAATACACTTAAATAGTCATCGAAAAGTCATAAAAAAAAAATCAAACTCTCTTTTCGTTCAATGACGATTTCTGAACATTTTGGTAAAAAAAGGTATGTTTTATGTTACTTAATTATGTATATTTTCTTATTTCGGTGCATTGACGGTTCTTATACTTCGCTACTTGAAGTTTATTCGCGTTCGTGGTTTCGTTTATTGTGTTTTGTGCTTCTCGACTTTTGGTTTTGTATTTGGTCTTTGTTTTGTATTTTCTGGTGTAAATTCGTCGTTCAGAAATATATATGCGTTTTACTCAGAACCCGAATCGAGTATATAAATTATGACACATGAACGATAAATAATAAAATAATATGAAGGTAAAATTATAGAAAATTTAAATTTTTTCCTCAGAATTAAGTAGCGGAAATATTTCAATACAAATGTTACCAAAATAACATACGTTCGAGATTAAAAAAAAACATAACCGTAAGGAGGATCAAGAAATTCGTGGAAAATCTATGAGTCGTTGCAAGCATTGCGAGTCCCATTAAGTTATATTATGACAACAATTGTTCGATTGCACGGCAAAGAAACTTTCGTCACACCAGATATCTAAACACATACTCAGACGATTTCACTTGATCAGAGAAATCATCAATAGAGGAGACGTGAAGTTAAACAAAGTTTCGATAGATGATAACATTGCCGACCCGCTGACGAAGCTTCTCCCTTCGTCAAAGCATGACAGTCATGTTAGGGGTATGATGATTAGATGCTTGTAGGATAGATCACAGGGCATAGTGGGAGATTATTGGTTGTAATGTTCTAGGATAATCCGTGATATGACATTTGAACTATGTAGTGATTCATTGCATTACAAAAAAAACCCCAAATTCCAACCGGCAAATCCGTTGGAAATGGCCGAAAATCCGTTGGAATTCGATATTTCCAACGGATTTCCAACGGATTTATCCGTTGGAAAAACGTCGTTAGAAACTCGAATCCGTTGCAAATCCGTTGAAAATAACGTTACCGTTAAACTTTCCAACGGATATCCGTTGGAATATTTGGAACGTTATAACGTTCGAATGTTTCCAACGGATATCCGTTGGAATACTTACTGCGTTTCATAACCTTCGGATAATTCCAACGGCATGCCGTTGGAAATTGTCGAACGTTATTTCCAACAGCTGTCCGTTGGAATATGCGTGGAAAATTTCCAACTCAGATATCCGTTGAGATGCTGTTGGAAATTTCCAATGGATTTCTAACGGACAAATCCGTTAGATATCCGTTAGAAACGCGTTGGAATTATTCCAACGTATGCCCGTTGGAAATCCGTTGGAAAAATTACAATGGATTCATCCGTTTGAAAAATCCGTTGGAATTTAGTATTTTTTTTGTAGTGTTGGTTTATGAATGCATTAATATTTATTTTATATAATTTGCACGACAGTTATATATCGGTATCCTTGAGTCATTGCAGAATGATTCTAAACTCCCTGCTAAATAATCATCGCGGGAGCGATGATAAATTAAAACCAACATGAGGTATGATTGATGATCATGGTTATGATCATATGCATTGGATGCGAATCACAATCATAGGTACTCATTGGGAATGAGTGACAAGATGATCCACATGAGATTGTCATATAGACATGAATCATGACTTGAATTAATCTCATATAGTAGTTCATTCTTAGATCCTCAGACCTGAGATGTCTAGGGTATCTGATAAGAGGAGTGACGTGTCTTAACTGTGTCAAATCCTTAACCAGATGATTATAACGACGTTGCTCATATATGTTTACGAATCATATGGAGATAGTAAACATTCAATACGGAACTTGTTGTAATACCCTAAAATCTGATTCAAATATTTAATTATTTTCAAATATAAATAATTAAATATACGGAGCGAGAAAATCATTAAAAGGTAGTGTACGTTGTCGTGAAGGAACAAGGGAACCATTCGCGGAAAAAAAAATTGGCCTGGACCGACCGGTTCAGGCGCGAAGGAAAAATCAGACTTTCGGCAGTCACTTTTGAGCGCGATTTACTCGTAGAAAACTGGTCCACACGCCATCCAATCGCACTCAAGCTGCAGTGAGGAACGCCAACTCCCATTTCCACTCCTCCATGCGCCCTAAAGCTCGCCCATCATCTCTAAAACCCCTGGAAAACAGATCAACCCTGCCATTTTTCGGATTAAAAAACAACAGAAAGAAAAAGAGAAAAAGGAGGAAGAGAGGAAGAGGAAGAGAGGGAAAGAAGGGGAACAAAACTTAGGGAAACGACGATGGGAAGCTGTAGAAAATTTGGAAGGATCGTCGACATTGGAATCGCAACAAAACGCCACGAAATCTGGCCAAGAATGGGAACAAATCTGTGTTGGGGAATCTACGGGTTCCTAGCATGCGATCATATCGATCTAGGGTTTGGTTTACTAGGTTTCATGCAGCGGAAGAAAAATCTAAACCTAGTCAAACGTCACACGCAACCAAACTCGCAGAACCCGAAAAATCGTGTATATCACCGAGGGAATCGTTACTTACCTCGTTCTCGATGAGACTTGAAGTTTGTTTCGATCCGGGGCCTGTTCTAAATCACCAAGAGCTGAAAGTACAGCTCCTCTACACGTATCCACACCGACGGGAAGGATTCCAAACGATTTGGAACGAATCTGCTAGGATCAGTGAAGAAAAGGGTAACTCAAGAGACGAGATCCAATCCCGGGACAATAGAAATCCAAGAGAACAACTTCTCTAGGGTTCTAGGGTGTTTTTTCTGAGTTTTAGGTCGGCTCTCGTTTAAGTTTTGGACGAAACCCTAAACTTAAATAAGATTAGAAAACCCTAAAATCGAATTTTGGAAATATTCCGGATCCTGGTCCGCCGGACCAGGAGCTTGGTCCGGCAGACCAAGATTAGTCCGAGGCTCGCGGTCCGCCAGACTTGAAGGCTTGGTCCGGCTGACCAAGTTTTGGTCAGCTCCGGACCAAGTTTCCTTCTTCGCCTGCTCAGTCCGA
>NW_010967219.1:531104-537385 GCF_000463585.1 Tarenaya hassleriana
GCTCAGTCCGACTCGTCTTTTCTCGGTCCGCCTGTCCCAGAGTTTGGTCCGGGGGTGACCAACTCTTGGTCAGCCGGACCAGATCTGGACAGGCGACCTCGGACTGCTCCTCCGGACTGCGTGATCTGACCAGACTTGGTCCGGGGCTGACCAAACTTGTCAGCTCCGGACCAACGCACTGAAAACTTCTTTTCATGCTCGTTTCGGTCAAATCTCGTTTTCATTCTTCGTATTCTTCACGTATAAGTCCATCCCTATTGGTGTGTGACCCTGTAGGCCCATTCTAAGTGGTAGTGACTTTAGGAACCTTTCCCGAACCACAAGTCATGGTTAGCCTCTAGCAAGACGCCATGACCACCCATTTAGAATTGAGTTAGAGGTGATCTAACCAAGGCATTAACAGCTCGAATTCTGATCCTTTGTCTCACGATATCATAAGTTGAACAAGGGCATGATTTGAGCCACCCTTCAAGTTCAAATGCTTTCTCGTCTTGGCAAATCGACTAATAAAATAGATGCAACTTCATCTATAGCGTGACCACGCGTTTTCATAGTCCGATTTCCACGAGAGGGCCCAGCGATATCTCTCCTGTTAAAGAGGTGACAAGTCCCATATTGCATGTCTACTATCTCCATATGATTCGTGAACGTATCTGATCAACGCCGTTATAATCATCCGGTTAAAGACGACGTTTGACGCAGTCAAGACACGTCACTCCTCATATCAGATACTCTAGACATCTCAGGTATGAGGATCCATAAACGAACCGCTGTATGAGATTCAAGTCATGACTCTGTCCATGTGACAATCTCATGCGGGTCATCCAGTCACTCGTTCACAACGAGTACCCATGATTGTGATATGCATCCAATGCATCGATCACTCCTCATGCTAGTCTTAATTCAACATTGTTCCCACAATGTTGACTGACTAGGGAGTTTAGAATCATTCGCTAATGATTCAAGGATGCCGAAATATAACAAACATGCCAATCATATAACGGGAATGTAATGCATTCATAAATCAATGAATCAATACAAAGTCAAAATGTCATATTACGGATTATCCTAGAGCATTACAACCAACAATCTGTTCTAAAGCGAGTGGTTCGAGTTGACTCTGTGTTACCTCATTTTCATTGTCCGACTATGTCAAATCGATGAATTGTTGCATGATTTAGAAAGAGAGCATTGCAATGAATGTTTAGAAACAAACGGAGATCAATTTGGTGAAGAAATGAATGAGATATGAACAAATGAAAACGGAAGAAAAACTGAAAAATCGCAGAAGCGTTCTAAAGCGAGTGGTTCGAGTTGACTCTGTGTTACCTCATTTTCATTGTCCGACTATGTCAAATCGATGAATTGTTGCATGATTTAGAAAGAGAGCATTGCAATGAATGTTTAGAAACAAACGGAGATCAATTTGGTGAAGAAATGAATGAGATATGAACAAATGAAAACGGAAGAAAAACTGAAAAATCGCAGAAGCGCGAAGTAAGTAGAGAAATTATGAATCGTTTCCCATCGTGTGATTGCAGTATTTCAATTATTAGTTGCTTAGAATTGAAAGAAAACATTCCAATGTACATTTAGAAACAAACGGGACTTAATTTGTATAAGAAACGGGTGAGATATGGACGGTTGAAGTCAGAGAAAAACCTGAAAAACGCGAAACCGCGAAGGTGTTTGAAACCAGAACCCAGACCGACCGATCCAGATTTTGAACCGATCGATCTAGACAGAAACTGATAGACCGACCGGTCTAGCTTTAGAAGATGAAATAAAACCAAAACAGCGCCTGGACCGACCGGTCCAAATCAAAAATAAAAAATTATGAGGTCGAGAGGTCTCGGGACAAGACGGAGCACCTGAACCGACCCAGTTCATTGGTAGACCGACTGATTTATAGAAAAATAATCGAAACGATGAGAACTCGTAAGAGAAAAAGAAAGAAAAAGAAATCGATTAACTGTTATGCGTGGTAAGGCATGAGATAAACACCGAGTGACTCATTATGGGTTGTTGTGTAGGGTAGTATGCATGGCGTTAAATGGTACCATGGTTGGGGCCGGGTACCGTGACATGGCATTGGTAGACGGGGATGATATGCATGGTATTGCTATGTTTGTAGCTCACTCGCGCGATGCGAGTGGAGTATGGTTGTTTGTATCTCAGATGTATCATGCGAGGTGACATCTGCCGTCACGAGATGTGACAAACGCGTGAGGTGCATATTGTCGTGCGATGCGACAGTCAACGTCATGAGATATGACGGGCATGTGAGGTGCACCTAGTCATGCGATGTGACTAAGGTTTACAGCTAACCTTATGGTGTGAGGCCATTCGAACTTGATTGTCGTGCGATGCGACGACCAATGTCATGAGATGTGACGGACGTGTGAGGCACACCTAGTCATGCGATGTGACTAGGGTTTACGGCTAACCTTAGGGTGTGAGACCATACAGACTTGATTGTCGTGCGATGCAATGGCCAACGTTATGAGATGTGATGGACGTGTGAGGCGCACCTAGTCATTCGATGTGACTAGGGTTTACGGGTAACCTTATGGTGTGAGGCCATACGGACTTGATTGTCATGCAATGCGATGTCTAACATTATGAGATGTGATGGGCGCGTGAGGCGCACCGTCATATGATGTGACTAGGGTTTATGGCTAATCCTATGGTGTTAGACCATTCGGGTATGATTGGGATTGTATTTTGTTGTGACATGAAATTATGCATGATGACGAATGTTGTATTTTGTGATTTATCGTTTTAACACTGTTCTCGTTGAGAACAGATTTACCGGGTTCAACTCGGGTCATTCACTAAGCAGTTGTGCTTAGCCCTAGTGGTTTCATCTTTTTCAGATCACGAGGAGTACAAATAGCCCACGTTGGACGATGACGATTTCTAGGAGACGACATCACGTATGGAGTTTCCTTCTTTATATGTTTTGGACTATAGAACACGGTTACGATTGTACTATTTAAATTCGGATATGTTTTGTTTTGTGATTTGACTGTTGTTGATTCCCCTGCATGTTTGTATTGAAAGTTTAAAAATTTCCCATATTTTTGGTTGTGGTATTATGTTATTGGTTTGATCTATGTGGCGCATCCTGTTTAAGGGAATCGGGATATGAGTGCCACACTTGTCATCTCCTTAACATGAGGTATATTGTTGGTGTCTCATGAAAATCGAACCGTGATAACGCGTGGTCACCTATAGATGAAATTGCATCTATTCTGTCGGTCAATTTCCAAGAGGAGAGAGTAATTGAACTTGAAGGGTGGCTCGAACCATGTCCTTGTTCAACATATGATACGTGAGACAAAAGATCAGAACTCGAGCTGTTACTGCCTTGGTTAGATCATTTATAACCCAATTCAAAGTGGGTGGTCATGACGTCTTACTATAGGCTAAACCATGACTTGTGGTTCGGAAAAGATTTCCGAAGTCACTGCCACTGCGAATGGGCCTATAGGGTCATATACCATTAGGATGGACTATACGTAAAGAATCGAGCATGAGGAAGACTGTCGGGACAAATGGGCGAATCTGGGAGAATCCTAGATGGCCAGACCGGTCAGTCCAAAAGTGAATCGGTCGATCTAACCAAGTTTAACGATTCTATATGAGAATTCAGTCCGGAATGTTCACTGGACGTCAGACTGACCGGTCCAATGGCTGGACCGGTCGGTCCACGTACTGGAACATACGATCATGCCAAGAACACGAGCCAGATCGACCGGTTTAGCCACTGGATTGGCTGGTCTATCGATCAGGAAAATTTCCAATTTTGTTTTTGAAACATTTTCTTTTTCTAGTTTTGGTAGTTCCAATGAACAGGAAATTTCCAATTTTGATTTTTGATCATTTTCTTTTCGTGTTGGCTCAAGTTTTTGCAGTTTTATGTTATAATTAGGACGTCTAAACCTCCCAAAAGACACAAAACTAAAAGCAAATAGTCTTCAACTTGAGATTTCTTCACAAATCCTAGCAAATACATTCCAAAAAGTTCGGAATCCATCTCTCAGGTGTGAACATGCGTAGAGGAGCTGTCATTCAACTCTGGGTGATTAAACAGGCCTCAGATCATTTTACTTCAAAGAAACTTGGTAAGTATTCGATTCCCTCGGAATATACATGTTCATTCGATGTTTAGCAGTTCATGATTAGAGCAAGTGGGAGATTGTTGGTTTAGTACTCTATGATGTACTGATTATGAGCTTTGTTCAGATACATTCGATGTATTGATACTTTCTATATGTTTTTTTATGAGAGTATCTTGTTCATTACATGTTCCTGCATGTTAGATCTGTTATGAAATCCATGTATCATTATGAATGATACTAAACTCCCTAGTCTTGTGTCATTATGGGAATAACGACATAATAAGACTAGTATGATGTGTGATTGATGATCACATAGATGATCATAGGTATTGGATACGATCACAATCATAGGTATTCGTTGCAGAACGGAATACTGGACTGACCCGCATGAGATTGTCACATGGACTAGCGTCATGACTTGAATCTCATACGACGATTCCATGATTGGATCCTAAGACCTGAGATATCTACAAAATCCAACATGAGGAGTTTGTACTGGATTGTAGATAGTCAATACGGGATTTGTACCTCTCGTAAAAGAGAGAGATATCGCTGGGCCCCTCGTGTGAGCAAGACTGTAGAAATGTGTGGCCGCACTATAGACGAACGTCGTCTATTTCAGACAGTCGAACTCAGTGAACGAGAAAGCAGTCGAATCAGATAAGGTGGCTTGTCCATGCCTTATGTTCGACATATGATATCGCGATACAGAAGGATCATCAGTCGGAATCATCACTGGCTTTCGTATGATCACAAACAAACTCTATTCGAGATAGGTAGTCATAGTGTCTTGCTAGAGACCGTCTATGACTTGTATTACCGGAATGGAGATTCTGCGTTTTACTGCTATTCCGGATGAGCCTACAGGGTCACACACAATAGGGATGGACAAGTACGTGTGCTATATTATCCCGATTAGGAATCCTAATTGGATTGAGATTCCTAATTGGAATAGGAATCCTAATGGGATTAGGAATCCTATTATGTATAGGAATCCTAATGAGATTAGAATTCTATTACATCTAGGAAACCTAATGAGATTAGAATTCTAATAGGTTTAGGAAACCTAATCAGATTAGGATTCCTATTAATCTATTCCTTGTCAAATTAGGATTTTTGGAAAGTCTATATAAGGAGAATGTCTTCTAGGGTTTTTAAAAAAAAAAAAGAAAAAAGGAGAAGAAAAAAAGGAGAAGAAAAATAAAACCCTAAGCCTCCAAAACCTTGCACACAAGAGAGATCGAGATCTCTAGTCCTAGCAGACAAGTTCCAAGGTGTTGGAATCCATCCCGAGGTGTGGATACGTGTAGAGGGCGAGGTAATCTTCCTGCCTAGAGTGATCGGACGAACAAATCAATTGATACAGGCCCCGGATCGATTGAGGTAAGCGTTCTAACGTTTCTATGATTCAATACTAGCATGGTTCTAGGGTTTGATTCAAATTTTTGTTTTATATCCGCTGCGCAAACCCTAGAATCGATCTCTTAGGAATAGGATTCGCTCTAGAGATCCCAGGAATCCCAACAACTGACGCTTGCAGAGAACTGTGCCACTGCTCATCGGTAAGGTTCATTTCTTGGAATTTTGCATTTTGAACCATTTCAAGACCTTATCGATGTAAGTACTCTGACACAATCCTAGAAGCCGCCTCGATCTATCTCTATAGATCTTGATGCCTAGAATATAGGCCGCTTCTCCTAGGTCCTTCATAGAAAACTGCGTTCCTAGCCAAGACTTAACGTCTTGCAAGGTAGGAACGTCATTCCCTATTAGGAGAATGTCATCCACGTATAGCACTAGAAATACTATTGTGCTCCCACTAGCCTTCTTGTAAACACACCGCTCGTCTTCGTTCTGTGAGAAACCAAACTTTTTGATTGTCTTATCAAAGCGAAGGTTCCAGCTCCTCGAAGCCTGCTTCAGTCCATAAATGGACATCTGAAGCTTGCACACCATCCTCGGGTTCCTCGGGTTATGTCATGTACACATCCTCGGACAAGTTCCCGTTAAGAAACGCGGTCTTGACATCCATTTGACATATCTCATAGTCGTAATATGCGGCTATGGCAAGTATTGTAATGCTCTAGGATGATCCATGATATGACATTTTACTTTGTATTGATTCATTGATTTATGAATGCATTATTTATCCGTTAT
>NW_010967219.1:538067-540701 GCF_000463585.1 Tarenaya hassleriana
GGTGTCGTTTCAGCCGATTTCGTTGGACTCCTGTTCTGCAGGTACGCAGCGATCTCTAAAGCATAGCCCCAGAAGGACTTCGGAAGATCTGTCTGACCCATCATAGACCGAACCATGTCTAACAGTGTTCGGTTCCTCCGTTCAGACACGCCGTTCCATTGTGGCGTTCCAGGAGGAGTTAATTGTGATACAATACCACAATCAACCAGATAGTCAGTGAACTCTTGGCTCATATACTCGCCACCATGATCGGATCGAAGTGTCTTGATCGTCTTGCAAAGCTGGTTCTGTACTTCGTTTCTGAAAGCCTTGAACATTTCAAGTGTTTCAGACTTATGTCTCATTAAATAGACATAACCGTATCGACTGAAATCATCAGTGAACGTAACGAAATACAGATAACCTCCTCTAGCTGGACAACTCAATGGTCCGCATATATCACGATGTATTAAGTCCAATAACTCTGTCTCTCTCTGTCCTTTCCCCTTGAAAGGATGCTTCGTCATCTTGCCTATCAAACAAGATTCACAAGATTCAAGAGACTCAAAGTCAAAAAAATCCAGAAGACCTTCAGAATGAAGCTTCTGTATGCGTTTCTCGTTTATATGGCCTAGACGACAATGCCAGAGGAAGGTCGGGTTTAAGTCGTTCGGCTTAAACCGTTTAGTACTCACGTTATAGATGGATGATGTCGAGTTCGATGACTGATCATTCAAGACATATAAATCATTCACTAGATAACCATTACCACAGTAAATATCGTCTCGATAAATCACAAACTCGAGTTCTCAATAGCAAATCGAAAACCATCCAAATCCAGACATGAAATAGAAATAATGTTTCCGCTAATCGCAGGCACATAGTAACAATTACTTAATTCTAAAACAAGTCCAGCAGGAAGATGCAAATCGTAAACGTCAACACACAATGCAGCAACTCTTGCTCCATTTCCGACGCGTAGATCCGCTTCTCCCTTAGCTAGCATCCTACTTCTTCTTAGTCCCTGCACATTCCCACAAATGTGTGAGGCACTTCCGGTATCCAATACCCATGAAGATGTAGTACATATGTTAGCTTCTATAACATGAATACCTGAGGCAGAAGCTTCACCAAGCTTCTTATCCTTCAGATCCTCCAAATAAAGGTGACAATTACGCTTCCAGTGTCCAGACACGCCGCAGTGTTATCGGGTTTAGACTTAGACGTAGAGGTAACTTTTGCCTTCTTCGCCGCCTTCTTTTTGGCTTTGCCCCGCCGCTTGTTATCGGGTTTAGACTTAGACGTAGAGGTAACTTTTGCCTTCTTCGCCGCCTTCTTTTTGGCTTTGCCCCGCCGCTTCTTGCTGGAGTCTTTCTCAACAACAAGCACAGTCTTGGGTACCATGATATCTTGCTCGGCCGATTTCAGCATCCCATGCAGTTCGGCTAAGCTCTTAGTCATCCCGTGCATATGGTACTGCATAACGAACTGGTTATAGTCCTCGGGTAATGACATCAGGATCAAGTCTGCAACCAAGTCAATATCGAGTTTCACTCCAACTTATCCTTCTCAAGAATAGATCGCATTGTCAAACTCGGTACGCTACCGGTTGACGCCATGTCCTACAAAAGAGACAAAACAGAACGAACAAAAAATAAAATGCAGATTCTATCAATGATCTACTACCAGTTAATCCATCATCAATCAATGACAACATAGATGTAAACACAAACTATACTCCCATGCAGAAAATTAACCCTACAATAATTTTCTATATGGGACTAAGATCCGTATTTCACACCTTATGCTATTTAGGTAGACATCTAATTTCAATCACATCCAATGTGACTCTTAGATCTTTTATGAGACTATGATATCGAATATCATTGCATACTCGTCTCATCTGTACCATTAAGTCTCAAGTCAAACTTGACAACTTAACCTAAGGTAAACCATATTCAAACTGTGGGAACCACGATTTCCCACCCTGCCTCACAAAGATAATCCGACACGCTCAGCTTTGTCATGATCCGTTACGGACGATCGATGCCTTGACAAATGCTCTAGTAATGGAAGGTACACACTTAGCATTACATAAACAAGGGATTTTCGAAACCACACTTAGATCAAGCATCTACTTTCAAGCTATGAGAACCACCATTTCTCCATCTTGCCTCACCAAGATAATACGGCACACCCAGCTTTGGCATGGCCCATGACACGTACGATCGAGGCCTTGACAAGTGCTTTACTCGTAGAGCTCCTAGATCTAACCGGTTTCTGTGCAACGATTGTACATATCAAGGATCAACAATTATTCCTTGATCAGATGTATTACATAATCTGAATAGACCATCCATTCGATTATGTAATCCCAATCTCAGAGCTCCCACTCAATCAAGCATATACTATATCTTGATTAAGTTACATGTATTCATTCACTATGGACCATCCATAAGAATGAATCATGTCTATTTGTCGAAACACGTTTAGAGTGCATCCTAACATGTTTACAGTGTATCGAAACATGTTTACAGTGCGTCGAAACATGTTTAGAATGTAACAAAAGATGTTTAGAGTTCGTCGAAACATATTTAGAGTGCATCGAAACATTCTTAGATTATATCCAAACATGTTTAGAGTGCGTCGAAATAT
>NW_010967219.1:541313-553589 GCF_000463585.1 Tarenaya hassleriana
CTGTTGGGTGAGATCCAAAGAGTTCGAAAACCGAAGAGTCTCGTTTTCTCGAAGCACAAAATCGAATAGAGGTCAACAACTCTTGCTTCATTTCCGACGCGTAGATCCGCTTCTCCCTTAACCAACATCCTACTTCTTCTTAGTCCCTGCACATTTTCACAAATGTGTGAGGCACTTCCGGTATCCAATACCCATGAAGATGTAGTACATATGTTAGCTTCTATAACATGAATACCTGAGGCAGAAGCTTCACCAAGCTTCTTATCCTTCAGATCCTCCAAGTAAAGGTGACAATTACGCTTCCAGTGTCCAGACACTCTGCAGTAATGACAGTCACCGTTATCGGGTTTAGACTTAGACGTAGAGGTAACTTTTGCCTTCTTCGCCGCCTTCTTTTTGGCTTTGCCCCGCCGCTTCTTGCTGGAGTCTTTCTCAACAACAAGCACAGTCTTGGGCACCACAATATCCTGCTCGGCCGATTTCAGCATCCCATGCAGTTCGACTAAGCTCTTAGTCATCCCGTGCATATGGTACTGCATCACGAAATGGTTATAGTCCTCGGATAATGACATCATGATCAAGTCTGGTGGTAGAGCCCCTTCTAGGACGTACGACTTCTTATCGTGCTTGAGAACAATTCTTAAGTTCCGATACCAGTCTAAGAAGTTTGTCCCGGTCAACTTATCCTTCTCAAGAATAGATCGCATTGTCAAACTCGGTACGCTACCGGTTGACGCCATGTCCTACAAAAGAGACAAAACAGAACGAACAAAAAATAAAATGCAGATTCTATCAATGATCTACTACCAGTTAATCCATCATCAATCAATGACAACATAGATGTAAACACAAACTATACTCCCATGCAGAAAATTAACCCTACAATAATTTTCTATATGGGACTAAGATCCGTATTTCACATAAGAACAAGTTTTTACACTCAGCCTTATGCTATTTAGGTAGACATCTAATTTCAATCACATCCAATGTGACTCTTAGATCTTTTATGAGACTATGATATCGAATATCATTGCATACTCGTCTCATCTGTACCATTAAGTCTCAAGTCAAACTTGACAACTTAACCTAAGGTAAACCATATTCAAACTGTGGGAACCACGATTTCCCACCCTGCCTCACAAAGATAATCCGACACGCTCAGCTTTGTCATGATCCGTTACGGACGATCGATGCCTTGACAGACGCTCTAGTAATGGAAGGTACACGCTTAGCATTACATAAATAAGGGATTTTCGAAACCACACTTAAATCAAGCATCTACTTTCAAGCTATGAGAACCACCATTTCTCCATCTTGCCTCACCAAGATAATACGGCACACCCAGCTTTGGCATGACCCATGACACATACGATCGAGGCCTTGACAAGTGCTTTACTCATAGAGCTCCTAGATCTAACCGGTTTCTGTGCAACGATTGTACATATCAAGGATCAACAATTGTTCCTTGATCAGATGTATTACATAATCCGAATGGACCATCCATTCGATTATGTAATCCCAATCTCGAAGCTCCCACTTAATCAAGCATATCCCATATCTTGATCAAGTTACATGCATCCATTCACTATGGACCATCCATACGAATGAATCATGTCTATTTGAGTCACAGTCAATCAGATTAAGCAACGATTGCATAATCGGACTTAGAAAATGAAATTTTTCGGAATCTGGACCTCGCATCGTCCGTTCTAGACATATAACGGACGTTCCATGCTTCGCAGAACGAGCGGTCCGACTTCAAAAGTCAGAACGGACGTTCCACACTGAATCAACACAGAACGGACGGTCTGCAGTTGACGGAACGGACGGTCCATGACAGCAGAACGGACGGTCCACTCTCAGCCATTGAACGGACGGTCTCAACCAGTTGGAACGGACGGGCCGCAGTAGACGAAACGGATGGTGCTCCGGTGCGGACCATCCGTTCCGATCTGTGCAGTCCGCCATCCCGGACCGTCTGGTCTAGCTTACCCAGAACGGACGGTCTAGGGTTCGTCCACGTGATCAGATCACGTTCTCCGGCGTTCTCAGCCCTGATTAGACCCGAAACTGATCCGAATTCACCTGTGAACCCAAAATTCGAACTCCTGCACTCTATGCAACATGAAACATGCAATCTACCATAAATTCAATCATCAAACATGCATAGAATTCAAAGCAAACATGGATTCAAACGATTCAGATCCTAAAACGTGCGTGATTGGGTTCTACAAAATCAAAACAGAGCAACCAGGCTCTGATGCCACTGTTGGGTTTCCTATGATCTCTAGAGCGAATCCTATTCCTAAGAAATCGATTCTAGGGTTTGCGCAGCGGATGTTAAACAAAAATTTAATAAACCCTAGAACCATGCTTCTATGAATCGTAGAAAAGTTAGAACGCTTACCTCAATCGATCCGGGGCCTGTATCAATTGAAGAATTCGTCTGATCACGAAAGGGAAGAAGAGTACCTCACCCTCTACACGTATCCACACTTCGGGATGGATTCCAACGATTGGAACTTGTCTGCTAGGACCCGAATCTGCTATTCGGTATGATGCTTCGAGAAAACGAGACTTGGAAACTCTTGGATCTTTTGGATCTCACCAAAAGCTGTCAAAAGTCTGCACTAGACCGCTCTGTAAATCTCATGAACGATTAGGGTTTTAATCTCCTTCTTATAAGGTGATTTAACCCTAATTCGGTCTAATTTCCGAAAAACCAGAAACCCGGAACGGACGGTCCAAAATTACACATGGACCGTCCGTTCCAGCAAGCCAGAACGGACGGTCTACTATCAACGCGGACCGTCCGTTCCAACACTTAGAACGGATGGTCTGCGACTATTCGCGGACCATCGGGTCTGGACCTGGCGGACCGTTCGTTCCGGACTCATGGTCCGTCCGTTCCAGTCCCTTCCGTCTTGGTTTTTCCGTCGTTTTCCCGTGCGTTTCTTCTTTTCCTGCGTGTGTGACCCTGTAGGCTCATTCGATATAGTAGTATAACCCAAAATTTCTATTCCGGATATACAAGTCATAGGCGGTCTCTAGCAAGACACTATGACTACCTATCTCGAATAGAGTTTGTTCGTGATCTTACGAACGCCAATGATGATTCCTGTTGATGATCCTTTTGTATCGCGATATCATATGTCGAACATAAGGCATGGACAAGCCACCTTATCTGATTCGACTGCTTTCTCATTTACTGAGTTCGACTGTCTGAAATAGATGACGTTCGTCTATAGTGCGGCCACACATTTCTACAGTCTCGCTCATATGAGGGGCCCAGCAATATCTCTCTCTTTTACGAGAGGTACAAATCCCATCTTGACTATTTACAATCCAACACATGATTCATTTCGTACCTGATACACGCCTTTATAGTCCTCCTGTTACGCAGGACATTTGACGTATTCAAAGCACGCAACTCCTCATGTTGGATTCCGTAGATATCTCAGGTCTTAGGATCCAATCATGGAACCGCCATATGAGATTCAAATCATGATGTTAGTCCATATGACAATCTCATGCGGGTTATTCCAGTATTCCGTTCTCCAACGAATACCTATGATTGTGATCGTATCCAATACCTATGATCATCTATATGATCATCAATCACACATCATACTAGTCTTGGTATATCATCATTCCCACAATGATACATGACTAGGGAGTTTAGTATTGTTCATAACAATACATGGATTTCATAACACATAAGTATGCACAATATGTAATGAATAAAACACTCATCCGTCCATAAATAGACCGAAAGTGTCAATACATCAAATGCATCTAAACAAAGCTCGCATAATAGTACATCATAGAGTACTAAACCAACACTCGTAGTAGTACCGATTCTGTCTTCCACCGGTACTACTACAGAACTCACATCTATGCATAGTGCTTACTTTTTCGTCAAGCGGTATTGGCTCAATAACACACAACTCGCACAGTACTAACTCATTCATCCACCGGTACTGACTGTGTAACCCACGTCATTGCAGTTGTACTAACTCTTTTGTCCACATATACTACTACGTGATACACGCACGTGTATCAATACTGACTCTTTCATCCATCGATACTAGCTACTGTCGTCACCATCATAATAGTATTGACTCTTTTATGAGAATCGATACTATTACGTGGTTCATCAAGGTTTGAATAACAAACACGTCCAATTCGTACTATACCACGACTCCAATCGTAGAGCGTATGACAAACTATAATTATGGCATCCAATGTACACATATATACCCCACTATAACCATGTGTATCACAATACCCGACAAATTTATTAATAATATTAAGGGTAAAAGCCATTAAAGTTCATGAACTTGTAAAATGGTGGAAACTTAATTTCTAAATTTTTCACTTGACAAATTTATTACAAAATTTACAAAATATGTCATTATAATATTCAATCTTATAAAATATATCATTATAATTTTCAAACTAATTTATGAATTAACGTTGTTAAGGTTTTTTGTGATACCAATTAACAAATTTGAAAATTATATTAATATATTTTACAAGTTTTGAAATAAATTTATCATGTGAAAATTTTAGAAATTAGTTTTCTATCTTTTTACAAATTAAAATTTTTTTATAGAGTTTTTCTAATATTATTTAATATTAAAATAATATATGATTAATTTGGTAATTATTATTTTTTATTTAAGGGTAACTTTATAAAAACAAAATATATTCTAGTTTTTTGTTTCACCATTCTTTATCTTCTCTCTTTTATTCGTGTCTCTTCTCTCTCTCTCCCCCTCTCTCCCTCTCTTCTTCTTTCTCTCCTAATCTACCATTTTTTTCTGGTTCTTTGAGCCTCTGTCAAAAATCTCTTTATCAATTAATTCATATTATAGTTTAGAATATTTTCTTTGCAAATTTTTAGGAGACTCAATACATGTTTTCTATGGAGATTTTAATCCTTAATCTTTAAATCTATATTTTAAATATGTTTGTATGAGATGTTTATGATTATATTTGTATTTGAGTATTTTAAACTTTGAATACCATTTGTATTAATTTGATAGATTATATATTTTATTTGTATTTGAATTTCTTTTGTAATTTTAATTTTCATATTTGTTATTGTTATATCAGAAATGAATATTTGCCAATATTTGTGATTTTTATGGATATCTGAAATTATAGATATTGAAAAATTACTTATCAGATACGAATAACAAATTTAATATTTGTATATGTTAGATACGGATATGGATATCGAAAAAATTTTGGATATCTGATTCTTGTTCACCCCTAATCGAGATTGTCATGAAATTTGAGATAAACTGTTATTTTTTTTTTCTTTAAGCTTCTTTCTCATATTTTAATATGATCTTTAATATTCTATTGTTTTATTTAATAGGGTTGTAATTCACGTGTAACTATCAAACTTGATATTAGAGAGTTAATGATGAGCTATATAAAAATATTTCATCCACATCTATCAATATGTCTCAGTTTTCTATTATATTAGATATGTTAGTTATATAATTATTGATACATTGAAATCCGTTAAAACTTTTCTATTGTCAGCTTATAGATAATACTAACTATAATTGAGTTAACATTAAAACTCTATTATGGATGCTGTTTAATTTTATTTATAAGTTCTATAATTGACATTCATGACTTAATACTTTCTATCATGCGTAATATCGCTATAGAAATTCAATCACATCATATTAGACCCCTCTATTAATGTCATAACAAGCCCTTATATTTTATATGTTATAGATATCTACTTTTCTTTTATAAATAATGCACCATCTAAACTATTAATATCTAGATAAAATTAGATCTATTCATATTGATATACATAATTAAATTCATTGACCGAAACAATATCATATGACAGAAAATTAAGTAAAACTATAAAGCCTTTATATATAGGCTTATCTATTATTACTTTGAGTTAAACATAATTGATCATAAAACTGTAAAACGTATTTAAAAAAAGAATTATATGTAAAGAATATAACTGATCATAAAACTCTTTGATATCGTTATATTTTTATTTCTTATATCCAAAACTCGAAAAAAAAAGAATATCAAGACTTTTCCTCTTTTACATAAAAAAACAAATTACATAAAAATAAGAGAAAACTGAAACTCTGGCATACTTTTTTTAAACAAAAATTACTTATTGACATATGATACATAATACGGATCATATGGAAATTTTGGATTTATATTTATTCAGTTGAATGAATGAGTCAAACCCGTATCATATTAATGATTTTTCAAGAAATCACTAAAAACCTATATTCATAAAAACGTTAATTAAATCTAAAACTATTTAGAAAATACCAAATTTAAAACTGATGGCACACATTACTTGAGATTTATGCATTTATTAATGATTAAATGAATTATTTCATTTTCATGCTTTTTTTTTTTATCCCAACATACATTGAATGCCTAGAATGGTAAGTTATTCTCCATCAGACACATGATAGCGTTGATTAATTCGAAATTCCTGTGTTACAAAAACTAATGGCACACATTTATGCAATTTTTCACGATTAAATGAATTATTTCATTTTCATGCTTTTTTATCTTCTAGAATCTCTTCATTTCTTTTTTTTTTTCAGTTAGTTTGTGAACATAAAAAATTTAAAACATTTTCAATTCTTTCCCGTTTACACTTTCCAGATTCTACCCGTACAGTCCCATGTGTGTATATATAGGACGGGGACTTCACAACACAATCTCCAACAATTTCTGCATTTCAATATATATAAATATATACACATATATATTTTCACATATTTTATTTATAATACATATTTACATAAATAATAATACTAATATTTGTATTCGTAATTTAGATATTGATTTTACGGTTGATGGGAAGAACTGTGATTGCTAAAGCACCAAGTCTGTTGCTTAGGTGAGTCTCTCACCACCACTCTTCTCTTTATTTTGTGTTAAGAAACCATTTATCTTATTGAATTTCCTTTATTTATTATAAATCATAATTTATCAATTGGCTATAAAAAAAACTTTTTATACAGGCATTAATTAATGCAACTAGTGGCGACCTCTATAGGATTACATTATTCGGAAATTAATTAAAGTGTCCCTTTTCTAACAAGAAGTTGTTTTGGTAACGCCATCTACGATTTGCAAACATACATGAAAAAAAAAATGAAGATTAATAGGACACAAATAAAAATAAAATAGAAATAATATAAACCAGTTTTTTTATTATATTTATAAATTATATATAGTTAAAAAACATCGAATCAGTACCTCTGCACAGAAAAGAATATTGAACTTTTTTTTTTCCGTTATTCTTCTGCAAAATCGTACAAAGGCATAATCACAAAGTGAGGAAGTTGAACAAAAATGAAATGGAACCAAGTTCGATTTAAATTTGGTTTAGCTCTTGTTAACTTTTGTTTTTTTTTTGTTCTAAGAAACATAATTTTTTACTACATTTATTTGTTTTTGTTTTATTTCGATAAAATGTTTATTTGGTTTATCAAAGTTTAACTTATTTTTTATTCTAAAAAAATATTAAATTTCATCCGATTCTTTCTATTTGTTTGTTTTCAATTCAAAATTTTTTTTCTCACCATGGACGTACTCTTTTTCAATAATTTTTTTTTTCATTTTTTTAAAGATAGAATGAAATTAGTTTGGTTCTATTTATTTCGGTTTAGTTTTATCAAAATAGGATAAGAACAATTCCATCCAAATTATCAAATTGGAGTTGACCGAGTGGTTCATGATTGAAAAGTGTAGGGTTGTGCTTGTTTCATATCTCATATCCCATGTGAGTGTCGGAAGATATATATAATTTAATTATGGTATAAAAATTGTCTTCTAACCTTGATAGATATAGTTAGATCGAAAATTCGGTGAATTTTTTAAGTTAAAAAAAAAACAATTCCATCCAAATTAAAACCGACCTAAAATTCATTCCTTTCCTTCGCGATTTCGGGGTTTCTTCTTTTTTCTCTTGACCGCATCTAACACAACTTTTTTTAAAGCGTTTCGAAGCAATTTCAAGTACGTTCAACAAGCAAAACGACAACGCCAAATCAGATTCCGAAACCTGAAGATTCCATCCACAAAGACTCGACGAGGAACAAAGACTCCGTTTGTTGGGTCCCACACCCCCGCACCGGAATATTCTTCCCGGCGGGACAAGAGGCGGTGATGGATGACGTCCCTAACGGCGCGGCCTCCTTCGACGTGACGTTCTGGCTGAGGAACGTCGACGGCGTGGACAATCCTCACGGTGATAACTGCGATCATCCTCTTCAGTCAAACAATGTTAATTTTTAATTAGACAAAAAAAGCAAGATTATGTATCGTATAAACGGCGTCATAACCACGATTATGATGTTTTTTTATAGAATAAATGATATAATAATAATGGACCTTTTGGAATGATTGTCGGGTTTATAGGTTAGAGAAAGTTTGACAGTTTTAGATACTCTCTTTAAAATACGATATTAAAATCTAAAAAATGATATTTAATTTGTTCCTCAAATCTCAAAATATTATAGAATCAAAATAATATATGAGAATCTCAAGATAATTTAAACCAAAGACTGATATTAAAAAGCTTTTTCTGCATTCGATATATTTATATTTGTTTTAATGGTCTAGAAATTCACCTGTAAAAAATTTAAAATTTTGTGCTATTCTTATTTTTGTAAGTGCTTCAACAGCGTGTTTTGTCGTAACCATAAAAAAGACCGCTAAGAAATAGGGCTAGACATTTTTACCCGAGATCCGCGGGTTTCTGGATACCTTATCTCGCGGGTATCCGGATCTCGGGTTTTATGAGATAATGAGATAGAGAGCGAGTTTTGTGGGATGAAAAACCCGAGTTTCGAGTTCGGATTCGGGTTTGAATATCTCACGACGGGTTATCTCACAGATACCCGGCAAAATAAAGAAATTATTAAAATACCCTTAATTTTTAATAAATTTACCTAAATATCCTCAATAACCCTAATTCTAATCATGTCTTTCTCTCTCTCACACAACTCTGCGCCTCTTTTTGTTTTTTTTTACAAGTTTCAAACATCTCTCTCTCCAGATCGATCTTTGCTTGTGAGATCTGTTCAGCCTTATCTTCACCTTGCTCTCCGTCATGTTCTCCGTTGTACTCTCTGCCAGATCTCAGTTTCATCCTCCGGTGACGAGCACATACCGGTATCTCCATCTCTAGCTTACTCTCTCTCACTCTCACTTCGGTATCTCCGGCTTGCTCCCTCAGTTTTGCGGTCTCTCCACCATCTCTGCTTTTCTCTGTCTCGATTGGGTCTCTGCCTTGCACTCCTCCATTCACAAAAAGTTCCAAAATCATGTCGGGGATGCCTGCAGAAAGGTGAAACCAATGCTCAAGTGAAGAAGCATTGTCTCGTCGATCAATGTTCTTAATGGTCAGTTAAGAACATTATGATATGCATTGATCTCGTGAATTCAACTATATTCAACTATCAGAACTAATAATCTACTATTTTTGGCTCTTTCTTATGCAACTCTCTTAGAACTCGTGAGTTTTATATTCTGTTCCCGAAGAAAAATTGTAACTTGTGAGTTTTATGTTTTTTGATGTTGAACTTATGTAATATATTTTGGATTTTATTCGATTTATAGTTATGAAATATTTTGGATATATTTGATGTTATTGATGTATTAATTTTGTAGATTTGTTCAGATTTTTTTTTAAATTTTACACGAGTTCGGGTTCAGGTATCGCGAGTACCCGAACTCGTGTCTCGGGTACCCGAATCTCGGGTATCCGGACTTCGCGAGATAGAGATCGAGACATTCCAATCAAAAACCCGACGAGACCGAGATCGAAATAAAGATACCCTAAAAAGTCCGGGTACCCGCCCGTGTCCACCCCTACTAAGAAAGATAAATATAATGGAATCATTGGACAAATAAACATAACCTAATTATTTTATGTTAATTCGTTGTTTTTAAAGGTGTATGATATCTATTAACAAAAGAACATGTTTTTTACAATATTGCAAAAAAAAAAAAACTCAAATCTGTGTGGTCTAATGGTAAAAGTGTTGGGATTGCTGAGATCTCTAGAATGAATCTAATTCCTAGGAGATCGGTTCTAGGGTTTGCACAGCGGATGTAAAACAAAAATTTTAATGAAACCCTAAAACCTAGCATGCATGATCTTACAGAAACTTTAGAACGCTTACCTCAATCGATCCGGGGCCTGTATCAACTGAAGAATTCGTCCGATCACTTAAGACAGGAAGAATACCTCGCCCTCTACACGTATCCACACGGCGGAAAGGATTCCGATGGTCTTGAGCTGATTGATCATATCAAACACGTTCTTTCCTTCAAACTACCTCTTCAGATTCGGGGTCATGCTTCCCAACATGAGACAGGAGATTTCAATGTCGTCAGTCTGATGCTTCAACCAAGCATCCCTGACGGCTCTGTGGCATTGGCCGCAGGCTCTGGTGGTAGAGCCCCTTCCAGGATGTACAACTTCTTATCGTGCTTGAGACCTATTCTCAAGTTACGATACTAGTCCAAGAAGTTCGTCCCGGTCAGCTTATCCTTCTCAAGGATAGATCGCATTGTCAAACTCGGTACGCTACCGGTTGACGCCATGTCTGTTGGGTTTCCTGGGATCTCATGAGCGAATCTAATTCCTAAGAGATCGATTCTAGGGTTTGCCAGCGGATATAAAACAAAAATTTTAATGAAACCCTAGAACCATGCTACTATTGAATCATAGAAACGTTAGAACGCTTACCTCAATCGATCCGGGGCCTGTATCAATTGATATGTTCGTCCGATCACTCTAGGCAGGAAGAATACCTCGCCCTCTACACGTATCCACACGTCGGGATGGATTCCAACACCTTGGAACTTGTCTGCTAGGACTAGAGATCTCGATCTCTCTTGTGTGCAAGGTTTTGGAGGCTTAGGGTTTTATTTTTCCTTCTTTTTTTTCTTTTTCTTTTTTTTCCTTTTTTAAAACCCTAGAAGACATTCTCCTTATATACACTTTCCAAAAATCCTAATTTGACAAGGAATAGATTACTAGGAATCCTAATCTAATTAGGTTTCCTAAACCTATTAAAATTCTAATCTCATTAGGTTTCCTAGATGTAATAGAAATCTAATCTCATTAGGATTCCTATACATAACAGGACTCCTAATCCCATTAGGATTCCTATTCCAATTAGGAATCTCAATCCAATTAGGATTCCTAATCGGGATAATTTAGCACACGTACTTGTCCATCCCTATTGTGTGTGACCCTGTAGGCTCATCCGGAATAGCAGTAAAACACAGAATCTCCATTCCGGTAATACAAGTCATAAGCGGTCTCTAGCAAGACACTATGACTACCTATCTCGAATAGAGTTTGTTTGTGATCATACGAAAGCCAGTGATGATTCCGACTGATGATCCTTTTGTATCGCGATATCATATGTCGAACATAAGGCATGGACAAGCCACCTTATCTGATTCGACTGCTTTCTCGTTCACTGAGTTCGACTGTCTGAAATAGACGACGTTCGTCTATAGTGCGGCCACACATTTCTACAGTCTTGCTCACACGAGGGGCCCAGCGATATCTCTCTCTTTTACGAGAGGTACAAATCCCGTATTGACTATCTACAATCCAGTACATGATTCGTTTCGTACCTGATACACGCCTTTATAGTCCTCCTGTTACGCAGGACGTTTGACGTAATCAAAGCACGCAACTCCTCATGTTGGATTCTGTAGATATCTCAGGTCTTAGGATCCAATCATAGAATCGTCGTATGAGATTCAAGTCATGACGCTAGTCCATGTGACAATCTCATGCGGGTCAGTCCAGTATTCCGTTCTGCAACGAATACCTATGATTGTGATCGTATCCAATACCTATGATCATCTATGTGATCATCAATCACACATCATACTAGTCTTATTATGTCGTTATTCCCATAACGACACAAGACTAGGGAGTTTAGTATCATTCATAATGATACATGGATTTCATAACAGATCTAGCATGCAAGAACATGTAATGAATAAAATACTCTCATAAAACACATAGAAAGTATCAATACATCGAATGTATCTGAACAAAGCTCATAAACAGTACATCATAGAGCACCAAACCAACATCAAATAGCATTTGCTTTCAATTTTCGGTGCGAACTGAATATCTGAGAAATCATATATAAACGGAACCTGGAAAGAAGAAATCAACACTCAATCAGTCAGTGTGACCATTGTGACCACTGTGACCAG
>NW_010967219.1:559009-564947 GCF_000463585.1 Tarenaya hassleriana
GGACCCTTCCGCCTCGGTTTTCCGTCGTTTTCTCTCGTGTATTCGTCCTTCCCTGCGTGTGTGACTCTGTAGGCTCATTCGATATAGCAGTATAGTCCGAAATCTCTATTCCGGATATACAAGTCATAGGCGGTCTCTAGCAAGACACTATGACTACCTATCTCGAATAGAGTTTGTTTGTGATCATACGAAAGCCAGTGATGATTCCGACTGATGATCCTTTTGTATCGCGATATGATATGTCGAACATAAGGCATGGACAAGCCACCTTATCTGATTCGACTGCTTTCTCGTTCACTGAGTTCGACTGTCTGAAATAGACGACGTTCGTCTATAGTGCGGCCACACATTTCTACAGTCTTGCTCACACGAGGGGCCCAGCGATATCTCTCTCTTTTACGAGAGGTACAAATCCCGTCTTGACTATCTAACATCCAGTACATGATTCGTTTCGTACCTGATACACGCCTTTATAGTCCTCCTGTTACGCAGGACGTTTGACGTAATCACAGCACGCAACTCCTCATGTTGGATTCTGTAGATATCTCAGGTCTTAGGATCCAATCATGGAATCGTCGTATGAGATTCAAGTCATGACGCTAGTCCATGTGACAATCTCATGCGGGTCAGTCCAGTATTCCGTTCTGCAACGAATATCTATGATTGTGATCGTATCCAATACCTATGATCATCTATGTGATCATCAATCACACATCATACTAGTCTTATTATGTCGTTATTCCCATAATGACACAAGACTAGGGAGTTTAGTATCATTCATAATGATACATGGATTTCATAACAGATCTAGCATGCAGGAACATGTAATGAACAAAATACTCTCATAAAAAAAACATATAGAAAGTATCAATACATCGAATGTATCTGAACAAAGCTCATAATCAGTACATCATAGAGCACTAAACCAACAATGTCCTACAGAAAAAGACAAAACAGAACGAACAAAATAAAGTGCAGATTCTATCAATGATCTACTACCAGCTGGTCCATTATCAATCAACGACAACATAGATGCACATACAAGCTATATTCCCATAAAGAAAAATAACCCTACAATAATTTTCTATATGGGACTAAGATCCGTATTTCAAATAAGAATAAGTTGTTACACTCAGCCTTACGTTATTTAGATAGACATCTAATGTCAATCACATCCAATGTGATTCTTTGATCCTCTATGAGACTATGATATCAAATATCATTGCATACTTGTCTCATCTGTACCGTTAAGTCTCAAGTCAAACTCGACAACTTAACATAAGGTAAACCATATTCAAGCTATGGGAACCACGATTTCCCACCCTGCCTCACAAAGATAATCCGGCACGCTCAGGTTTGGCATGACCCATGTTACGGACGATCGATACCTTGACAATTGCTTAGCATTACATAAAAGGGATTTTTCGAAACCACACTTAGATCAAGCATCTACTTTCAAGCTATGAGAACCACCATTTCTCCATCTTGCCTCACCAAGATAGCACGGCACACCCAGCTTTGGCATGGCCCATGACACGTACGATCGAGGCCTTGACAAGTGCTTTACTCGTAGAGCTCCTACATCTAACTGGTTTCTGTGCAACGATTGTACAAATCAAATCAAGGATCAACCATTGTTCCTTGATCAGATGTATTACATAATCCGAATAGACCATCCATTCGATTATGTAATCCCAATCTCGAAGCTCCCACTCAATCAAACATATCTAATATCTTGATTAAGTTACATGCATTCATTCACTATGGACCATCCAAACGAACAAATCATGTTATTCTGAATCACAGTTGATTAGGTTAAGCAACTATTGCTCAAACCAGATCCCGAAACGAAGAACCAAAAATTTTGGCCTAACATCGGTCTATGCGAATCGGTCTCCAAGTCCAGCACAGTCCAGACCTTTTGGTCTGACCGTCCAGACCTTTCGGTCTGACCGTCCAGAGCGTTTGGTCTTCGTCCAGACCGATCAGTCCACGAGTGTGGACCGTTCAGTCTGGACCTGTCGGTCAACCAACCTGCGAAACCCTAGACCGATCGGTCCAGAGGACTAGACCGATCGGTCCAGACAAAAACGTGATCAGATCTCGTTTTCGTCGTTTCAGCCCCGTTTCAGACCCATATTGGACCCGATTTTTGTCTGCGAACTCATAATTCGAACCTCTTGCACACCATGCAACAAAGAACATGTAATCTACTGTAGATCTACAATCAATTCATGCATAACATCCAAAAGCAAACACAGATTCAAACGATTCAAATCTTATAACGTGAGTGATTGGGTTCTAACAAAATCATACAGCGAAACCAGGCTCTGATACCACTGTTGGAATTCTGAGATCTCTAGAGCGAATCTAATTTCTAAGAGATCGGTTCTAGGGTTTGCGCAGCGGATGTAAAACAAAATTTTTGATGAAACCCTAAAACCTAGCATGCATGATCTTGCAGAAACGTTAGAACGCTTACCTCAATCAATCTGGGGCCTATATCAACTGAAGAATTCGTCCGATCACTTAAGGCAAGAAGAATACCTCTCCCTCTAAACGTATCCACACGGTGGAAAGGATTCCAACGGTTGGAACTAGTCTGCTAAGACTGAAGAACATGTTCTTTTTTGTGCAAGGGTTTCAGGGATTAATCTATTAGGTTTTTCACTCTCAAAACCTCTCAAAAGATTCTGAAAGTCGTGTCAAAGAGCTTAGAAGGCGTTCCCCAAAGTTCCTTACCCTTAAAACTCTAATTTGAGTGAGTTTAGGAAATCCCGACGCCTGGACCGATCGGTTTGGAGCTTATTACGTGTGAACCGATCGGTCCAGGGATCTGGACCGATCGGTCTGGAACCATTTCCGGACCGACCAACATTTGGACGTTACCTCTGGACCGATCGGTCTACATCTAGACCGATCGGTCTAGGATGGCTGGACCGATCAGTCCAGACCTTCTAGACCGGTTGGTCTGACCTCCGCTCCAACGGGAAATTCTCGTCTTTTCTTACGCGTTTGTCCTTTCCTGTGTGTGTGACCCTGTAGGCTCATCCGATATAGCAGTATAACCCGAAATCTCTATTTCGTTTATACAAGTCATAGGCGGTCTCTAGCAAGACACTATGACTACCTATCTCGAATAGAGTTTGTTCGTGATCTTACGAACGTCACTGATGATTCCGGTTGATGATTCTTTTGTATCACGACATCATGTGTCGAACATAAGGCATGGACATGCCACCTTATCTGATTCGACTGCTTTCTCGTTCACTGAGTTCGACTGTTTGAAATATACGACTTTCGTCTATAGTGCGGCCACACATTTCTATAGTCTCGCTCACACGAGGGGCCCAGCGATATCTCTCTCTTTTACGAGAGGTACAAATCCCGTCTTGACTATCTACAATCCAACACATGATTCGTTTCGTACTTGATACACGCCCTTATAGTACTCATGTTACGCAGGACGTTTGACGTATTCAAAGTACGCAACTCCTCATGTTGGAATCCGTAGATATATCAGGTCTTACGATCCAATCATGGAACCGTCATTTGAGATTCAAGTCATGACGCTAGTCCATGTGACAATCTCATGCGGGTCAATCCAGTATTCCGTTCTCCAACGAATACCTATGACTGTGATCGTATCCAATACCTATGATCATCTATATGACCATCAATCACACATCATACTAGTCTTAGTATATCATTATTCCCATAATGACATATGACTAGGGAGTTTAGTATTGTTCATAACGATACATGGATTTCATAACATATTAGTTATGCACAATATGTAATGCATAAAACACTCATCCATAATCCATAAAAAGTGTCAATACATCAAATGTATCAAAATAAAGCTCGCAAAACAGTACATCATAGAGCACTAAACCAACAATCTCCCACTTGCTTTAATTATGGACTGCTAAACATCTAATGTCCATATCCCTAACATGACTCTCATGCTTCGACGAAGGGAGAGACTTCGTCAACGGATCGGCAATGTTGTCATCTATCGACACTCTGCAAATATGCATGTCTCCTCTGTCTATGATCTCCCTGATAAGGTGAAATCGTCTGAGTATATGTTTGGTTCGTTGATGGGATCTGAGTTCTTTCGCTTGTGTGATCGCTCCATTGTCGTCACAATACAGAGCAATGGAGCTATCATCACTAGGAATGACACCCAAGTCGCCAACAAACTTCCTGATCCAAACAGCTTCTTTTGTGCGTCCGACGCTGCAATATACTCAGCTTCTGTAGTAGAAACTGCAACGGTCGCCTGTTTGGAACTCTTCCAGCTAACAGCGCCTCCATTCAAGCAGAAAACATAGCCAGGCTGTGATCTGTAGTCATCCGGGTCTGACTGGAAACTAGCATCAGTGTAACCCCTTACAGTGAGCTCGTCTTCCGACCCACCGTATACCAAGAACACATCCTTAGTTCTTCTGGCGATCCAGTATGACTCACCTGGATTTGACTGGTATCTACTCGTAATGCTCAATGCATATGATACATCCAGTCGATTACAGAGCATAGCATACATGATCGATCTAATTACCGAAGCATATGGAATCTGATCCATGCATTCTCACTCATCAGGTGTCGTAGGACACTGACTCTTGCAGAGAATTGTGGCACTGCTCATCGGTAAGGTTCTTTTCTTGGAATCTTGTATCTTGAACTGTTTCAAGACCTTATCGATGTAGGTACTCTGGCACAATCCTAGAAGATGCCTCGATCTATCTCTATAGATCTTAATGCCTAAAATATAGGTCGCTTCTCCTAGGTCCTTCATAGAAAACTGCGTTCCTAGCAAGACTTTACATTTTGCAAGGTAGGAACGTCATTTCCTATTAGGATAATGTCATCCACATACAGCACTAGAAATACTACTGTGCTCCCACTGACATTCTTGTAAACACACGGCTCGTCTTCGTTCTGTGAGAAACCAAACCTTTTGATTATCTCATCAAATCGAAGGTTCCAGCTCCTCGAATCCTGTTTCAGTCCATAAATGGACCTCTGAAGCTTGCACACCTTCCTCGGGTTCCTCGGATCGACAAAACTTTCGGGTTGTGTCATGTACACATCCTCGGTCAAGTTCCTGTTAAGGAACGCGGTCTTGACATCCATTTGCCATATCTCATAGTCGTAATATGCGGCTATGGCAAGCAGGATCCTGATGGACTTCAGCATGACTACGGGCGAAAAAGTCTCATCATAGTCAATACCATGAATCTGACAGAATCATTTCGCCATAAGTCGTGCCTTATACGTGTGCATGTTGTCATCCATGTCGGTCTTCTTCTTGAAGATCCACTTGCATCCGATGGGATTTATCCCTTCAGATGCATCAACCAGAGTCCATACTTGGTTGTCTGACATGGATTGCATCCCGGACTTCATAGCCTCACGCCATTTCTCGGAGTCGGGACTCGCCATAGCCTCTGGGTATGTGGAAGGCTCATCATGTTCTAATAACATGAGCTCCTCATTCCCACTCACGGGCTCTTGGCGAATCCTACCTAATCTCCGAGGTTCACTAGTCGAAGGTTGAATCACAACCGGCAATGAAACAGGTTGAACATCTTCAACTTATTCACTCGGCTCAACGTCTACTTGTTGCTCTCGAACTTCCTCAAGTTCGATCCTACTCCCACTGACTCTTTTGGAGACAAACTCTCGCTCCATAAAAGTCGCATTCCTGGCAATGAACACCTTGTTCTCTGCCGGAATATAGAAGTAGTAACCCTTAGTTTCCTTAGGGTAGCCTACAAATAAACACTTATCAGATTTGGAGGATAACTTATCAGTCATCTGACGCTTAACGTAAGCGTCGCAACCCCAAATTCTGATAAACGACAACGCGGGACGCTTCCCCGTCCATATCTCATATGGCGTCGTTTCAGCCGATTTCGTTGGACTCCTGTTC
>NW_010967219.1:565081-602021 GCF_000463585.1 Tarenaya hassleriana
TCCACAATCAACCAGATAATCAGAGAACTCTTGGCTCATATACTCGCCACCACGATCAGATCGAAGTGTCTTGATCGTCTTGCCAAGCTGGTTCTATACTTCGTTTCTGAAAGCCTTGAACATTTCAAGCGTTTCAGATTTATGTCTCATCAAATAGACATAACCGTATCGACTGAAATCATCAATGAACGTAACGAAATACAGATAACCTCCTCTAGCTAGACAACTCACTGGTCCGCATACATCACTATGTATGAGAGCCAATAACTCTGTCGTTCTCTGTCCTTTTCCTTTGAAAGGATGCTTTGTCAATCTTTCCCATCAAACAAAACTCGCAAGATTTAAGAGACTCAAAGTCAAATGAATCCAGAAGACCTTCATGATGAAGCTTCTGAATGCGCTTCTCGTTTATATGGCCTAGACGACAATGCCAGAGGAAGGTCGGGTTTAAGTCGTTCGGTTTAAACCATTTAGTACTCACGTTATAGATGGATGATTTCGAGTTCGAAGGCTGATCATTCAAGACGTATAAACCATTTACAAGATAACCATTACCATAGTAAACACTGTCTCGATAAATCATCAAACTCGAGTTCTCAATCACAAATCGAAAACCATCCAAATCCAGATATGAAATAGAAATAACGTTTCTACTAATCGCAGGCACATAGTAACAATTACTCAATTCTAAAACAAGTCCAGAAGGAAGATGCAAATCATAAACGCCAACACACAATGCAGCAACTCTTGCTCCATTTTCGACGCGCAAATCCGCTTCTCCCTTTGCTAACATCCTACTTCTTCTTAGTCCCTGCACATTTACACAAATGTGTGAGGCACTTCCGGTATCCAATACCCGCGAAGATCTAGTACAGATGTTAGCTTCTATAACATGAATACCTGAGGCAGAAGCTTCAACAAGCTTCTTACCCTTCAGATCTTCCAAGTAAAGGTGACAATTACGCTTCCAGTGTCCAGACACTCCGCAGTAATGACAGTCACCCTTATCGGGCTTAGGCTTAGGCGTAGAGGCAACTTTTGCCCTTTTGCCCGCCTTCTTTTTCGCTTTACCCCGCCACTTCTTGCTGGAGCTTTTCTCAACAGCAAGCACAGTCTTAGGGACCACGATATCCTGCTCGGCCGATTTCAGCATCCCATGCAGTTCGGCTAAGCTCTTAGTCATCCCGTGCATATGGTACTGCATCACGAACTGATTATAGTCCTCGAGCAATGACATCAGGATCAAGTCCACGGCCAAGTCTCTATCGAGCTTCACTCCCATACGCTCAAGTTCCTCAATATGAGCACTCATGTTGAGGACGTGAGTGTTGAAGAGCTGCCTCTCGGCATCTCCGTCTTCACTAGAGCTTTCAGCATCTTGTACTTTTCAGTACGCGCTAGCTCCTCAAACATGGTCTTGAGTTGATTGATCATATCAAACACGCTCTTTCTCTCAAACTGTCTTTGTGGATTCGGGGCCATGCTTCCCAACATGAGACATGAGATCTCAATATCAACTGTCTCTTCAGATTCGGGGTCATACTTCCCAACATGAGAGAGGAGATCTCAATATCGTCAGTCTGATGCTTCAACCAAGCATCCCTGACGGCTCTCGTGGCATTGGCCGCAGGCTCTGGTGGTAGAGCCTCTTCCAGGACATACGACTTCTTATCGTGCTTGAGAACTATTCTCAAGTTACGATACCAGTCCAAGAAGTTCGTCCCGGTCAGCTTACTCTTCTCAAGGATTGATCGCATTGTCAAACTCGGTACGATACCGGTTGACGCCATGTCCTACAGAAAAAGACAAAACAGAACGAACAAAACAAAGTGCTCGTCCAGACCGATCGGTCCACGAGTGAGGACCGTTCAGTCTAAACCTGTCGGTCCAACCAACTTGCAAAACCCTAGACCGATCGGTCCAGAGGACCAGACCAAATGGTCCAGGCGAAAACATGATCAGATCTCGTTTTCGTCGTTTCAGTCCCATTTCAGACCCGTATTCGACCCGGTTTTCGCCTGCGAACTCAGAATTCGAACCTCTTGCACACCATGCAACAAAGAACATGTAATCTACTCTAGATCTACAATCAATTCATGCATAGCATCCAAAAATCAAATACGGATTCAAACGATTCAAATCCTATAATGTGCGTGATCGGGTTCTAACAAAATCATACAGCGAAATCAGGCTCTGATACCACTGTTGGGATTCTGAAATCTCTAGAGCGAATCTAATTCCTAAGAGATCGGTTCTAGGGTTTGTGCAGCGGATGTAAAACAAAATTTTTGATGAAACCCTAAAACCTAGCATGCATGATCTTGCAGAAACGTTAGAACACTTACCTCAATCGATCCGGGGCCTGTATCAACTGAAGAATTCGTCCGATTACTTAAGGCAGGAAGAATACCTCGCCCTCTACACGTATCCACACGGCGGAAAGGATTCCAACGGTTGGAACTGGTCTGCTAGGACTGAAGAACACGTTCCTCTTTGCGCAAGGGTTTCAAGGATTAATCTCTTAGGTTTTTCACTCTCAAAACCTCTCAAAAGATTCCGAAAGTCGTGCCAAAGAGCTTAGAAGGCGTTCTCCAAAGTTCTTTACCCTTAAAACCCTAATTTGAGTGAGTTTAGGAAATCCCGACGTCTGGACCGATCGGTCTGGAGCTTATTACGTGTGAACCGATCGGTCTAGGGATTTGGACCGATCGGTCTGGAACCATTTCCGGACCGACCAACATTTGGACGTTACCTCTAGACCGATCAGTCTACATCTGGACCGGTCGGTCTGGCCTCCGCTCGCTCGGGAAATTCTCGTCTTTTCTCGCGCATTTGTCCTTTCTTGTGTATGACCCTGTAGGCTCATCCGATATAGCAGTATAACCCGAAATCTCCATTTCGTTTATACAAGTCATAGGTGGTCTCTAGAAAGACACTATGACTACCTATCTCGAATAGAGTTTGTTCGTGATCTTACGAACGTCACTGATGATTCGGGTTGATGATCCTTGTGTATCACGATATCATGTGTCGAACATAAGGCATGGACATACCACCTTATCTGATTCGACTGCTTTCTCGTTCACTGAGTTCGACTGTTTGAAATAGACGACTTTTGTCTATAGTGCGGCCACACATTTCTACAGTCTCGCTCACACGAGAGGCCCAGTGATATCTCTCTCTTTTACGAGAGGTACAAATCTCGTCTTGACTATCTACAATCCAGCACATGATTCGTTTCGTACCTGATACACGCCTTTATAGTCCTCCTGTTAAGCAGGACATTTGACGTATTCAAAGTACGCAACTCCTCATGTTGGATTCCGTAGATATCTCAGGTCTTACGATCCAATCATGGAACCGTCATTTCAGATTCAAGTCATACCCCTAGTTCATGTGACAATCTCATGCGGGTCAATCCAGTATTCCGTTATCCAACGAATACCTATGATTGTGATCATATCCAATACCTATGATCATCTATATGATCATCAATCACACATTATACTAGTCTTAGTATATCATTATTCCCATAATGACATATGACTAGGGAGTTTAATATTGTTCATAACGATACATGGATTTCATAACATATTAATTATGCACAACATGTAATAAATAAAACACTCATCCATAATCCATAGAAAGTGTCAATACATCAAATGTATCAAAATAAAGCTCGCAAAACAGTACATCATAGAACACTAAACCAACAAAAAGAATATACAAAACATATTTTTACTTAGATTTAAACTCAATCGTAAAGAGGAGATTCACCCATACTTCTCCGATCCTCTTTGAGATTTAGTTGGATCAAAAATACCATTAACTTATCGATTATAAAAAAAATCATAACAAATTAGAATTTTTCCAAAGGAAGGTAAATAAATCCATATGGCCAAAATAACCTCAATCTACTAAGAGAGTTTGAGACCAACACTATTAGGGAAATGTCTATTTTTAGTTCTTTCTCCCATTGGAGAACCAGTCACAAAGGAACGAGCTGGCCAGTTCTCGGTCAGAGAATCTAGTCATCGCCATCTTTATCCAAAAACCCATATGTCGATCTCCCTGAGAAGTAAGGAAGTGTCCTTGTGTTGTCGACTGTGAATCCTGCAATTCCTCTACGTCCAAATCGTGTAGATCAGAATCTGCAAAAGAATACATACTCCAATCCCACCCACCGAGTATTCAAGCCAAAATATCGTCCCATCCTCCAGGACCTCACACTCAAATAATAAATGGTCCCCAGACTCCATGGTTCGATGACAAAACACGCATTCCATATCAATCTCCAATCCCCATCGACTTATACGATCCTTAGTAGGACATCGATTAAGAAAAAACATCTAAGTAAGAAATGCATGTTTTAGCGTATGATATTTACACGAGATTATCTTACTCCAAACCTTACGTTGATCATGTTGGAGTTAATCATGTTCCTTGTGGGGAGTTTTTTTTATTTGGTCATTTATGATTTTTTTTTAATTTCAAATTTGAATAAGTTCTAGAATATCTAGAGTTAAGTATGATCTTCCAGATTTTTTGTTTTGGTTTGTTTATTATCATTCATTATAAATAAGAATTATGAGCTCAATAAATAAGAGCATCAGTTGAAAAAATCTCTCTTCTCTCTCCAACCACTAAATCCTCTCGTCAACTATTCCCTATTTTTTTTCCATTAGTTTTATTTTTCCAAAATGAAAAACCCGAAAAATAAATGCATGAACTCGTGTTAATTAATTTCTAACAAATCAGGACCCCTCAATTCTTTTCATACTTCAGAAGAAGGAAATACAGATCTGCTGGTGTTACCCACTGTCCAGCAATATTGATCCTCCTCCTCCTCCGATAAAGACGTGGCAACTAGAAAGGAGAGCCTATGAGCGGAAGGTATGCATGCATTTCATAGGAGAATCTTGAATTTGGTGAAAACTAAATACAGCTCATGCAACTCATGCAATAGGTGCAGATGATTTGTAACGCGGATAAGAGAACCCTTGGGCATTAGTGCGCAAAGATGGTGATCCCATATGATGGAGTTAAGTCGGGAAGAAGGAGCGATGAAGATAAAATCGGTGTTCGACGTTTCAGAAATGGATAAACCCTAATTTTGCCTATCCAATATGGAAATACTGTGATTCGAAACCCTAATTATGTTTGGGATGAGATTCCTTCGTTGCCTTATCCTGCTTACTCGCTCCTTCACTCCAAGTTCAAGCCTCTCACTTCATCTCTCCATTCTCTCTTTCTCTCTTTTATTCCGAGGATGGCGCCACATCCAAACTCCTCATCAACCTCCAAGTTCCGCCTTTTTGTGGCTTTTTTTTGTGGATCTCTCTTGTTTTTCTATAAAGATGTCCTTTTATATTAATTCTTTTTGTTATATTGTGATATAGAACCCACTTAGATCATCTTTTTCAAAAGATATAAATCAAAACTTTTGTAACAAAATAAAAAATTATTTTCAATTCGAAATAATAAGATTTTATTTGATTTGATCTTGTTAGGATAGACCGTTTCCGATAAATCTAATGATCTCGATAAGTATTATGATAAAAAATGTTTTTTTTTTAAAAAAATTTATGAAACATAATTTATTTAAATTCGATTATCAAGGTTATTGAAACACGATCATCTCTCACATATAAACGATCATGTATTCGAAAGGAACTTTCTTGAATACCAAATGAACTTAGAGAGATATGGGAAGAGAGAGAATTATATAAATACTCTTTTTTTTTTTGTTCTATGTTCTGTGTGTCAAATGAATTAATCTAATACTTTTATTTATACTAGATAGAAGAGTATCACATACTAATGATGAAATAAACCAGATTTGATTATGATGTTATTCTTGATATCAAATAACTATCATAAATGATTGATTTGTTCTTTTTTTTTTTGCAAATTTTATTTTGATTTAATTTTTTATATCAATCAACAATCAATACTCAATATTATGTAGATTTTATTTAAGATTTTCTAAAACTTTTTAGTTTTTATGGGTGAGACTTTTCATGAGCTAGACCCATTTTATTTCGTTCAAATAAATTCAGATCCAATCCCGCAAGAATCAAATGTTTTTGAGTTTGGTAAAGCCTAAATATATAGTATGATAGTTTTAAGTTTTGCAATGCAAAATTATTTCATTAAGAGTATACCGTGTTTAGAAAGATAGTTTTTAGTTTTGAACCTTCTATAGTGGTATATTTTTTCGGAAACACGTTGTCAAGCATGTGTATGTATGTATAACTATAGAAAAGTAAGTAAATATTTGCATGAATGTGTATATATACATTATGTATATATATATATTATAAATTTATTGTCCTTTAATTTTTAATTTATTTTTCTTAATTTTTGAAAAATAGTTATAACTAAATTTTAATTTCTGTGACAGTTAACGTTATACTCTATGTGGGAAATTCGGTTATACCACATCATCTACCGTTAACAATTATATATCGTTTTGTATCCAATTATTATTTTTTCAATAATAAAAGTTAATTATTTTTAAATATTAAATATTTATATTTTTTGAAAATCGAAAAATTCTAATATGAATTTCATAGCTATTTGAAATTTCAGTGAGTTTTTTGGATTTTTCCTAAAAAACATTATTTTATGCAACATATTGGTAATTGTGGATCTCATGAAAACTGCAGTTCTAGTTGTACATCAATATACAGATTTCTTTTATAAAAAAAAAATTGGTGCTTCGAAATTAATTTCTCAAAACTCTATTCACAAGTCATTCCTCTTAACATTTCAAAATAATTAAAATGATGAAGCGGAAAAGGAAGAGCAAAACAGGCGCAGTAGGTTACGCGACCAAGTACTGCTGCAAATGGGCAGTTCTCTTCTTGTTCTTGAGTTTACGGAAAGCCGAAGACTCGATCTGCCTGATCCTTTCACGGCTGACGCCAATGGCCTCCCCGATCTCTTGCAATGTCTTCATCCTCCCGTCTTCCATCCCGAACCTCCAGCGTATCACCTGCTTCTCCCGCTGACTCAACGTGTCCAACACCATCTCCAAGTCCTTCCTCATGAACTGCTTTATCAGAATGTCTTCCGACGTTTCCGCCTCAGGATCCGCTATCACTTCCTGTGTAATACCATCCGATCCCAACTCTCAAGAAAACGGCAGAACCCTTTTGGCAAGCAGATCGTTAAAAGATGATCGATGGAAGAGAAAGAAGATGGACAAACCGAGGGTTTGAGGTTCTGGTTGATTCCGATTTTCTGATCAAGCGACATCGGGGCTTTAGGAGATAGTAGAACAGCCGTGAGCCTCTTCATCGAGACCCCTGCTGCCTCTGCGACTTCTTCATTATCTGGTTGCCTACCATTTTCACTGTAGAACTGCTTTCTAGCTTCCTTCACCCGATACGTTGCCTCCACCATGTGAAACTGCGGGTCGTTCCAAAAGATATTAAGATACGAAAACATGCTGATTCGGTTTGATCTTTGTCTGATTTGGAATGACTTACGGGTAATCTAATCGTCCTGGATTGATCGGAAAGAGACTTTCTAACTGCTTGCTTGATCCACCAATGCGCATAAGTAGAGAATTTGAAACCTTTCGTAGCATCAAACTTCTCGGCTCCCCTCACAAGCCCTCTACATCCTTCTTGGACAAGGTCCTGGAGGTTCATACCAGCTCCTTGATAATTCTTAGCGATCGAAATAACGAGGCGTATGTTGCTCGTAATCATTTTGTCTTTACAAATTGTTCCGTGGTTTATACGCTTCCTTAGGGTTTTCTGATCGACCCCAGCAGCCGAAGCCCACTGTGCAAAAGTTGGCTGACCCCCGCAACGCTCAACAAGCTCTTCTCGAAGTCTTTCCAGCTTCAGAAGGTCCTAAACGAGACAGACAAGATCTTGTGAGCAAGTAGCCTCAAGGAATGAAAATAGAGGAAAATGTCAAGAACAAGTCATGCAATATTTTCAAGAGCCCGAAAAATCCCGCCATAGACGCCACCTTTATCAGTGACAAACCTGTATTCCTTCGGACAACTCTTGTTCTTCTCTTGCAGTGAGAAGCCCGGAACTGTTCGTTGTCCCCCTTAAGTATCGCAAAGGATCAGCATGGTCAACATCCTGTGAAGAAACGCGTTTTCTTCTACCGCCTGCACCATTCTTCACAGACACAACGCTTGACATAGCTTTCTCAAGCCCTCTTGCTCGTCGAGCTTTCCTTTCAATCTGGCGTGTAGACCTCACTGCTACACTTGTGGAGAGTTGCTCATCCAGGAGCTCGAGCTCTTGGCTTGCTGGTCCGGAATCATCGCATGGATCTCCGCCAGAGCCATGAGCGGTACACCGATCGACCACAATTCCAGTCTCGGAAACCACTAGATGCCCCAATATGCCAGAACGTTCCTTTTCCGTAAACTGGTCCCACTTGGAGCGCTTCTCAGCTGTTGATGACACCAGCAACTTTGTATCGCAGCCGTTATAAATGGTCACAGCATCTCTCGCGAATTCCACGGCAGCTCTGGCAAGAGTAATTGCTTCAGCCGCCGCCGCTGCCACTACTACTTCATCGCTGGGGAGAAGCGTTTCAGAGCCTAAAGCTTCTGAACATTTTGCCTGTACATACAAATCAACAATTCTTCTGTTTATCTCTCCAATGAATTGGTAGAAATACGTCATTTTTTAGGATTTTATGAGAAGGTGGTTTCTTTATTTTATAAATTGGGAATTTCGGAGTTTTATAATATTTTACATTCTATTATTATTTAGAAAATATTAAGACAATATTAGGGATATTTGATAATATCTTAAGATTTATTAGATTTCATTTTTATTACCATATAGGGAGCTCTTGTTTCATCAATAAAGATATTCAGAGTTTTAGAGAAAATTTGATTTTCGCACACGAGCGGTATTGGGAGCTGACACCAAGGAAAATTTCGGAAATGTTTCGACAGGGGTTCGGTTCGAAAACAGTACCGGTTCGACTCGTTTCGGAAACATCACTGAGTTTTCCAGTTTGTTTCAGAAACGGTACTAAATTTTCCGATTTGGCACCCGATTTTTTGATTCGTAGACATATACATGTGTGTATATATATGCATACATACATATATATGTGCATATATACGTGTATATATGTGTATATATGTGTATATATTATATAATATATCTATACATATATTAATATTTATACATCTATATATAACAATTTTAGTTAAAAATATGTAACGGTTGAACCATTTAACCCATTTTAAAAGATAAATCAAATGGGTTAACCCATTTGAGTATATAATTGGATTAGATCGACCCATATAATCCGACTCATTTTGACATCTATACGAACAATGCAACCAAGGTATCAGCTATTGAACTATTCTACCGTTAGTCTAGCAAGTTACAACGAGAAATATATCGCCATTGGTCTCTACCTATACTTACTTGGTTTGCCTAGAAACTCATGAAACCAAAATGTGCTTTCACCTATGGGCAGATTAGAGATTTCGAAAACAAATAAAAGGACATCTCTCACCTCAGTTTGGGGAGCAGCGATTCCTGTATAAGTCCATTGATTGCCTGGCATTAGAGAATCTGAGTCGGTGGTGAAAGAGGGTAGTCGCAGCTTCTCCACGTCGAGAACAGAAGTGGCTGACGCCGATGCAGTGGAAACCGCGCAGCGCGATTGGAAAACGACACGACCCTTGTACTGTTTTGCTGCACGAATCCAACAAAAACAAAATTGGCACAACCAATTTATCAGTCAATAAAAGACTGGAAAGACAAAAGAAGCCTTTTGGGATTAGGACGAGAACCTTGACTGTAACAGCGCAAGACATGTCGAGGAAGATCTCTTATAATGAATCAAGTGCAAAGCCTATGTTAGGGGCTATCTCTTATAATGAATGAATACTCACTGCCAAAAAGGATATATTCAAAATACCTAGCAACATTATCTGTTACATACCCAAATTTGGGCAATTCAATAGGTGAAACGGGTACACAAAGCGTCTGTCCCGTCCCGAGTCCGCAACTTAAGTTTAGAGAGGGTTATATATGTTCCAAATCACTGTCCCGAACCCGAGGGGGCTTGGTCCAGACACTCAATTACCCAAAAAACATTATTTGTTTCATCACACACCTCTCTTCACCCATTGCACTAATTTGAACTCAAATCCATAAGAAGAACAATTTCAGAAGCCGAGGAAGATCAAACGAATTTGATCTTCACCGATTGCACTAATTTGATCTCAAGACACACGGAAAATATCAACAAGTTTCTACTAGTATCAAATGAATTTCGGGCATTAAAATCAGTTCAGCCCTAATCCAAGATTCGGGGAAGATCAAATACACCCATTTGGGATCACATTGACTTGAGGCCATTGCGAAGCGAATCATGACAGCAGAAGGCAAAGGCAGAGGCGAAGATATAAAACCACATTCAAACTTCAACGTAACACTGCACATGCGTATATAAAAGATATACAACTAATTACAGAGAGAGAGAGAGAGAGGGAGAGAGAGAGATACAGTGGTAGTGAGAGGTTCTGAACTGAATAGGGAAGGAACCAGGTGGACACTTGAACTTAGGAAGAAGACAGGAAGACATACTCGTACTTAGCTAAATTTGAATTCAACTTCCCACCATTGAAGCGAGAGAGAGAGAGAGAGAGAGAGAGAGAGAGAGAGAGAGAGAGAGAGAGAACTGGTGATGGCGAATGAAGCGGAAAAGGATAAAGGTTTTAGCCTTTGAGGCAGATAGACAAACAAGACATAACAACGTTACAAAACTGCTTCTGGGGTTTCCCTTGAGTTAATTGGGCCGACGGATTATTATTTTTTAAGCCCAAATAAATTGCTAAAACGGTAAAACCCATTAAAATTTTTAAATTTGTAAAATGGTACAAAATATTAAGAAACAAAAGTATGAGAATATGAATGTATATAATTATTATTTGTGTAACTTTTTTCGTTATTCAATTCACAAATATCGTTTTATATTTTTGTAATTACATAAATAGACATTTGTAATTTCATTTTTACACACCAAAAACAACAAAAGAATAACAACAAATAAAAATTCTCTCTTATATCCTTTTTGTATTTTTAGTTTTATTATTTCACAACAAAAATTTAATTTTTAATATGATTTAATGGATTTTATCCTCGTCATCCGGACTTGATATGTTTTAAATGTTGATAACTTAATCTTATGACATTTAGTGTCCGGATTAAAAAATGTACGATACCATTTCTTCGGTTGGGCCCTTATAAAACCATCATAAACCAAAGGGTTATACATTCGGATATCATGTACATATTGACGAAACTCACTTTCTAGGTAGCTCTTGGTAGCCTTTCAAAACAGAATTTCAGTTCGAGGTCCTTGAATTGTTTCTTCCAATTCGCATTCGCAAATACATGTCGTGTGCACATCCTATGCTCAGCCAAAGGTAACTGTCCTTCGATGGCATTCACCAAACCCTGGTCATAGTTACATAGTCATAGTTAGAATCTTATGTATATATAATGTATTTTAAACAAAAATAAGAAGTTCTTGTCGGACAAAATAGTCAAGTTTTCACCATCGTCCAAACATAAATCTAATCTCAATTTCCGAACAAACCAAGTCTAATTGTCGGTGTCTTCGATACGCACAACAGCCCAAACAATTGGATAAATACCGTCATTGGCATCTCTACCTACTGCCGAAAGAAGTTCCCCTTTAAAGTCTCACTTCAAGAAACATCCATCTAACCCGATAACTGGACGACAATGTCTTTTCCATGACTCTCGTAGGACATCGAAGCATACGTAGAATCTGTGAAACACCTGCTGTCCCGGAGCTGGGTTTGTTCCGATTTCAGTACTCGTATTGGGGTTTGAACGCTGCAGCTCTAACTCATAGTCCCACAATTTCCTAAATTGGACTTCTTGACAACTTTCAAGGCCAAACTTCTAGCCTTGAAACACTTGGTAAGAGACTGTCAAATTATGATCCCGTTGTATCTCATCCTGCATCTTTTTCCCCTTAAAACTCGGATCAGCCCTAATCTTCTCAACGTACAATGTTGCTATTTGCCTCATCGTTAGCATATTAGCATACTTCTCCGCAATGTGGTTGTGATCGTCTTTATAGATCTTGATCATCCATTTATTGATTGGGACCTCAACCGAACAATAAATCCTCCATGGACAGCCCACGTTACATCACACTGCGGCCAATTTTGTTCGATCACACCTGGACAACTTCACGTTGAAGTTTTTATTTATCACATAGTCAAACAACGCCTTCTTAAATTCTTCACCCGAATTGAAAGTTTTAGCAAGATACAAGAACTCGCTACTCGGGAATGTTGTCGGAATCTTTGTCTTAGGCTTGTCAAAATTATCCCATTCTTCATCAGTTCCTTCAGGTGTGAGGGGGATATGATCATCACTATCTAAATAATCCTCACTCGAATTCACCTCTTCATCTTCAACAACATCAGCTTCATCAACAACAGGAACTTGAACAAAATCATCATCACTACTTTCATATTCCCTAAATTCATCCATATAATCAAAAGACTCATCGTCAAACCCAACTGTATCATCGCAACATACATAATCATTATCCGCAGCGCTGTCACAATCAACCAAATTCTCTTCAACTAACCTGAATTCACCTCTTCATCTTCAACAACATCAGCTTCATCAACAACAGGAACTTGAACAAAATCATCATCACTACTTTCATATTCCCTAAATTCATCCATATAATCAAAAGACTCATCGTCAAACCCAACTGTATCATCGCAACATACATAATCATTATCCGCAGCGCTGTCACAATCAACCAAATTCTCTTCAACTAACCTATCTACCATTCGCTTGACTGGAGTGGGCTGAGATATATGGTGGTCTATGTGTACATCTAATTCCCCACATAAGGTTGCCATTTCAAACATTAACTTCATTTCATTATCCCCACATCCTTGCACCACATGTCTCTTCTCATCCAAACTCTCATATGGTAATTTAAACCACACGTCTTTGACTGCACCACTTATGTTATGAGATTTAACAAAATCTTCCACAAAACTCCAAGACATAATATCCATATCAACCATAACACCTTCCTCCACAATTCCATTAATGTAATAGTTTTTTCCGTCTATTTCTTCCATACTTCCAGCCATATGAAAGTTGAGTTTACAGCAACTACAAAATGGACGCATTCTATTACTATCTATTCATAAAATATACCACTTTCCAATCAATAACAAAACTAGAAACTTACCTCATTTTCGAAGAAATCGAGTTGTAAACCGAGGGTCTGTTGTATCACCAAGATCCACAACCACAGAGATCTATAAACCATGAACACACATTCAGACATTTCTGAAATTCCACAATTGTCTACAATCGAGTTCCTCTCAATTTATGACACATTACATGTTTCTATCTTCTCTAAGCTCAAACCGGCATCAAACAACATCATCAACCTATAATATCACATAACCCAATTAAACTATCACCTAAATACACACAACCAGAGGATTAAGACTTAAAAACACAAGGGAGAAAGTCGTCGAACATTACTGTCACGTCGGAGAAGGAGGTGTTCACGTCCGAGGAGGGTGTCGCCGGAATCGAGGCTGCGTGTCGCCGGAGTAGCGACTGAGTCTCGCCGGAATCGAGGATGGAGTCGATGGGCTGGAGAGAGATGACGGATTACAGTGGGTGCTGTGGTCTGGAGTGGATATGAGAGTCGACAGTAAGGCCGGGAGAGGATCTCGCCGGAGAGGAGGCTCGCGGCGGAGAGGACTGTCCGGCCGGAAGGGGGTCTCGCCGGAGAAATCAGAGGATGTTGACTTTTGGGGATTTAGAAATCAGAGGAAAGGGTGAATGTCGTGATTTGGAGATAGGTGGTCGATTTTGAGGAATTAGGTTACATATTTGGGTATTTTTATTTTTATTTTTTTCGGTTTAATGTGGAAACCGACTCGGTTTAATTGGTGATTTTCGGTTTTTCGATTTCACACGTGGCATATACATGTGGACAATTTTTCTGACGTATCGTGCCACATCACCTACGGTTTTAACGGAATTGTGTTCTGTTTCACGCCGTAACCCATTGTGTATGAGATTGAAATCAATTTTCATAGTTCGTGGGGGAATCTGGGAAGATTTGAATTTCGGTATAAGTTTTTGGAAAATTGAAAATTTGTGTAGGAAATTGGAACAAGTAAAATTGGTGGGGGAATATGGGATTATCCCTTATAATATGTGAAAAGTTGCTACAAAATCAAAATGATAATATCATTTTTTGGACTCAAGTCAGAAATTAGTAAAAATATATGAATTTATTATCTTTGAGTTTATATATACAAACATTATTACGAACTTTAAATTTTAAAGTATCTATACATTCACCTAAAAATTTAAAACATGATAGGAAGAATGATTTAGATAGAGAATAAGTTGTCGAAAAAATGTTGCTATTTTAGATGATTTTAAATTTCCCGAATAGAACTAGAACTTCAAAATTACCATCATTTTAAAAAACTATCTTATGATAATTTTGCCTCAAATGGAACAATCTTTTTGACCAATCTTTTACAGTTTAGTGCGTTGACTCAGAGACGAACGAAGATTAATCTGAATGTATAAAGGTTAAAGATGTCGATTCATAGTTAAACTTTATTCAAGTTATGTCACGGTATATATAAAAAAACTATTTACATATTTATGCGATCTATAATTACCAACTTACAAAAATTTCTCTACTAAAATTTAAAAAAGCAACTTGATCACCCTAATCCCTAACAAAAAGAACTTGTTATTACAGTCGATTTGTACTTTTCTAGAGTCGTTGAGTTTAGGTTACTACTTGTATAGGATTTATTCATCTAGATAAACACAATCAATTATTATGAATTTTCTACGAATTTTTAATTAAATATAAAGTAAAAAATGAAAACAAATTGTTTAGAAAAATAATATGTTTTTGATAAAATTGAAACATATATAATTGGATGAAATTTTAAAATTTAATATAAAATTGAATAAAAATAATTTTTTTATATGATTAAAAAATAAATCCGAAATAATTGAATTCTATGTCAACGTATAAATCAAATCTAAAATATTGATAGATATAAATCAAATCTAAAATTCTTTCTAAAATATTATGTCATGATATTTTTGGTAATTGAAGTGGGATCCAATAAATTCATAATTAAAAATAAATTCATAAAAACAACTAAGTAAATAAATAATACGACAAAATGGTCAAAATAAATTATTTAAAAGAAGGCCAAAATAATAAAATAAAATAAGCAATCAGTCAAAAAGACAAAAGACTCGCTACACCAATCCTGTCCTGTGCGTTCCAGAGGTATTTGAACGTTCCTTTATATTTGAATTCCAATCCCTTTAGCTACGATTTCAACTCATTTTTCAAATCTCCTCCCCCGCCCTCTCTCTCTCCGCAAAACCCTAGAATTCGTGTTATTCAATCAGATTGCCGATGACGATGGTTCCGTCCATCGGTCGGCAAATCTCGAATTCACCGGCCGACGGCATATCTAACCTCCGGTTCTCAAATCACAGCGATCACCTTCTCGTTTCTTCATGGGACAAGGTCTGAAAACTCTCTCTCTCTCATATATATATATATATATATGCTTTGCTTTCGGTTGAGTTCACTATGTTTGGACATGTCTGATCCGATGATGTTTTGTGTATGAATATTAGAATGTGAGATTGTACGACGCGAGCGCTGATTCGTTCAGAGGGGAGTTCATGCACGGCGGTCCTGTACTCGATTGCTGCTTCCATGACGATTCCTCTGGGTTCAGTGCTTGTGCCGACAACAAAGTCAGACGGTCTGTCCTTTTTTTTCTCCCACTTTTTTTTTCCTTTGATTTGAGGTGTTTTAGTGAAAATTATGTGTGTTCTTTTTCACCTTATTGAAAAATAGCTGTGCATTAAGAGAAACTAAGGTTACTTTGTAGTGCTGGTGGCGATGAAGGATACTATAGTATTGAATTCTAGAGAGAATTCAGAAATGGAAAAGAGATTTGAGAATAATTTCTGTATTGATTAATATGAAATGATCCATACAAAATGTATTTATACTAATCCTAACAACATACTCTAATACGCCCCCACAAGATGAAAGTGATTAACTTTCATCTTGGACAAATACAAAACGAAAACGAAACATTACAACCATGAATACCACAATCAAACCGAAAACTATATCAATGACAAATCGATCCTCGAACAAAGTCTCCACGACATGAAACGAAGTCTGCATGACTCGTATAGAGCCTCCACGGCACGAAACAAAACCTCTACGGCTCGAAGAAAACCTCGACGACATGAATTGAACCTCCACGGTTCGAAAAACGCCTCAACGGCATAAAATGAGCACCACGGCTCGAAAAAACACCTCCACGGCATGAGATGAGCCTACACGGCTCGACGAACGCCTTCACGGCATGAAATGAGTCTCCACGACTCGAGACAAAAACACGACCATCAAAGTCGAAAAACAAATGACGCAGCAAACCGAATCAGAAACCAAATCATATCTGATCAGTAAAACACCGGACAAAACCGGAGAACATGTCAGATGAAACAACCACAAAGAAAACCAAATCACACCAATCCAGTGGAGAAATCAAATGGTTGCAACAAGGCTGAAACCAGAAACAGTGTAACAAGACGAAGCTGGAGAAATTAAAGCATATCTGGAGACTATAATCTTCAATGAGATTAAGTCAACTAGCAGCGATCGGAAGTGTCACATGGTGCATGACACAAAGAATAGAACCATATCCATGGCTGATCGGAGATCAAGAGTTAGCTGAACCAATCCAAAGTGACGGATGAAGACGAGACAATTACGACACCGTAAGATCTAGCGAAAACGGCTGAGCATGCGAGAGATTCACAAACTGAATCACTGTCCAAAACGACGAAGTGTGAAAGTCAATCGAGAAGATCCAATGACCTCGCAGAGAGAGAAAGCAACCAAATCTGAGAAGACATCAGCAAAAGAGACGAAATCTGAGACGATCTTGCCGAATTCAGTGATGGAACTCAGAGAAACATGGAAGAATGTTCAGATGGTACAGTTCTGCGAATCAGAGATAACAATCAGCTAACCACCAACTCGAACAGACAGATTTGAGAAGACCGATACAATTTGCTTCGACGACAGAGGAGATGATTGCGGAGACTGCCAGCAAGTGTAGATCTCAGAAATCTCCAGTAGATTTGGACAGCAACATCATTTCGAACAACTCGGAGAACGACGAAGAACACGAACGGCGAATCATCAATCTGAAAACTCGAACAGATAGGATCCAGAAGCTGGTGACACTTACGGAGAAGAAATCGGAGGTCGAACAGAAAACGATTGAGTAGACTTGGCTTCGATGACAGAGAAACCTAGTGGATCGGAGGATTTGCCGGCGAATTTCGCCGAAGGTAAATCAATCGTGCAGGAAACAAAAAATTTGCAATGGAAGAAGATGATGTTGAACTTGAATAAGAGAGAATCAAATTTGGTGAAATACAAAACAAATCTGGTGAAATTTTGGAAGAATTGAATCAAAGATGAGAAATGAAAAGAGGAACAAATGAAATCTCCACAGAAAATATTTTCTCTCTGATACCATGTTGAATTCTAGAGAGAATTCAGAAATGGAAAAGAGATTTGAGAATAATTTCTGTATTGATTAATATGAAATGATCCATACAAAATGTATTTATACTAATCCTAACAACATACTCTAATATATAGTTAACACGTCTCTGTATGTCCAACTAGCTGCTTGCTTGGATATTGAGGAAATCTGAGTTTCTACTTAATTTTATGTGTGTACATGATCTTTAAGCATAGGGTCCCTCTGTGTTTGTAAAATATTTGTAAGCCAGAGGTTATTGTAAAATATGTATGCATGATTTGTGAGGATAAGGTATAGCTACAAAATATTTCCCTCGGAAACTCGTTATTGGTAGGAGAGGATGTCTGGTTTCAAGGAGTTTTGCAGAGGTTATTGTAGGATAATCATCTATGGTTTCTATTTCAGGCTTGTTTTCAATGTTGGGAAAGAAGATATTCTGGGAAAGCATGATGCACCAGTGCGTTGCGTTGAGTATTCTTATGCTGCAGGTTGGTTGAATCTCAGTGGTGCTTGTGGTGTTTAGTCGAATAACTTCCTTATTACCATGGTCTAATCTGGTCTTTTTGACATCTAGTTCTAGAAAAATTTCTAGTTGATTGTAAGAGATAAAATAGTAAGTTATACATGATTCTCGAATTGGCTTATTCAAAATCCATTTGCTAAAGCAGCATATTTTTGTGTTTTTGAATTTCTACGGGATCCTTAATTTCAATGATGACACATCTTGTTTCCACAGGACAAGTGATCACAGGAAGTTGGGATAAAACCCTCAAATGTTGGGATCCAAGAGGTGCCAGTGGGCCAGAACACACATTAGTTGGAACATATCAGCAAACGGAGCGTGTTTATTCTCTATCTCTTGTTGGAAATCGATTAGTTGTGGCAACAGCAGGAAGGCATGTAAACATCTATGATCTTAGGAATATGTCTCAACCTGAGCAAAGAAGGGAGTCTTCACTGAAATATCAGACCAGATGTGTACGCTGTTATCCCAATGGAACAGGTAGAATACCTTGCTTCCTATGAATATGAGATGACTGATATTCCTTTTTGTGTTCATTGGAATAGCCAGAGCTGCTCAATGAGCTCCCAGTAAGTACTCCTTAGGCTTATTCCTTGATACTTTTCTACCGTAACAATGCTTCTCAGGATATGCACTTAGCTCTGTTGAAGGAAGGGTAGCAATGGAGTTCTTTGATCTATCCGAGGCCACTCAAGCTAAAAAGTATTTGCCTGATGATTTTCTTGTGCTTTACATGTCTTTTGGGGAACTTCTTTTCCATAGCCTTTTTCTGTTTCATCTTTAATTAACTTTTTCATGTTCATAAGATGCAGTTTCTCGGACCCTTCCCCGGATCCCGCTGAGCGGGGATGCTTTGTGCACCGGGCTACCTTTATCAGATGCAGTTTCCTTTGTCATCTTTGTTATTTGCTTATCTATATATTGTCTTATGTGCCTTCAGATACGCTTTCAAATGTCACCGGAAATCAGAGGCTGGAAGGGACATTGTCTACCCTGTAAACGCCATCGCGTTCCATCCAATGTGAGTGTTTATCTGAGAAGAAAGAGATTTATGTCCTTATAGAATGTGACATTTGAAACTTCTATTCCGTGGAGAACAAATGAACTTCAAAGAAAACACATTAATTCCCTAGGATGCCATTTCTCTCACCCCCCAAAAAAACCTGTGAATATATGTTCTCGGATCTGTTCCTATAACCATCCAATTGGAATGCTGGAGTTGTTATTTGGTTTCCTTGAGATACTAATGTTATAAAAATAAAATTCAATCAATATGTTTTGATGCCAATGCTATAATTTCTGATAACCCGAGATATTGAATTGTAGTTATGGTACTTTTGCGACTGGAGGTTGTGATGGGTTTGTCAACATTTGGGATGGGAACAACAAGAAGAGGCTGTATCAGGTTAGGTGGTTCTTTATTTAAGTTTCTTTGGCTAATTGCGACCGCGATATTCATTTGCTCGTCTCTTCTTCTTTTTCTTCCAGTACTCAAAATACCGTTCGAGTGTAGCAGCCCTCTCATTTAGCCGAGATGGCCGGTTACTGGCTGTTGCTTCAAGCTACACTTTTGAAGAGGGAGAGAAACAGTACGTAAACATACACATCTTCTACTTTCCGATTCTACGAACAAACTCTGCATTTAAATGCACACATATAACAAACATATAAAAGACAACGTTGAGTTTGGGAGAATTGAAATGGACTGGAAGAAATTTCCAGTGTGTTGTATTATTGATTCATAAGAACAACGATTTATATTCTATCGCAAACTAAACCGAGCTAAACCTGATTTATATGCTAATACAATGATACCTCGAATTCGATCCTGCATTTACTCTCGCAACAATATCTTATTTTTTTTAAAATCATGAACTAAGAGGTTATATTTCTTTCTTACAGGCATGAACCAGATGCCATATACGTACGGAGTGTGAATGAGATCGAAGTGAAACCGAAACCCAAAGCATACCCGAAACCCCCGGCATAGACAAAATCCCATCTTCAGTTTGTTCGGTTCTCTGCCTAGCAGGTAATGGTAATAGCTTTATTACAACGTCAAGATTTGATGATCTGCTTTGTGAATTCGGAGGATCATTTAGTAGCAAGTGTGTGGTTTATCTAATGTGTGCAATGTCCAAATACTAGTGCTGCACAAAAATATCCGTTTTTTTAGGATATCCGATTCTGGGTATTTGCGTCACGGCCGAAGAGATGGAATGTGATCATCAATCAGATGGGTTATCTAATCGTGACTAGAATTTAGGTTGACGTGGATTTTGGAAGAGCAATTGAATATAATATACATACTATGTATATATACCTATGTATGTGTATATATACACGTATAAAATGGGATAAAACCTATAAATTTTTTTTATGAAATTGTAACAAAATTAATTTTAAAATAATAAATTTATAAAATATATCGTTATAATTTTTAAGTTATAAAATGTGTTATTATAATGATATATTTTGCAAGTTTTTAGAGAAAAATTTATCAAATGAAAAGTTTAAGAATTAGTTTTATATCATTTTGCAAATTTAAAATTTTTTTTATGGGTTTTGTTTCCCGTCGGAAAGTTAAACGCTAGAAATTTGATTGAAATTTGACAATATTTCGATAGTTTATTTTAAATTTGACACCCTTTAAACACTCTTAACATTTTATATATTTATTCACGCTTAAAATTAGTATTTTATCATTTTGACAAAATTGGTTATAAAAAAGTGAGATTTCACCTTTCACCATGACGGTTACTTTTGATTTGTTCTGAAATGTTTTTTCATAATACAACTGAAATTTATTGTCAGTTTATTTTTCAAAACAATATAAAGATCAGGTACAAACCGAATAAAAGCCCTAACGTAAGCATGAGATTGGTTTCCTACCTAATTATAACCCTTATCACAACAATTCAGCCATAAAATGAAATATCAAAACTAACAACAGCATCATCTTCTTGATCCCAAATAAATTTATTTGAGATCGACCGCAAAAAATAAAACATAAGCAGATACAAGAACTCCATTGTATTTGGTTGAAAACAATCTAAAAATCGAACATCCATTCCTGCAATTCTCACTGAAAGTTTACAAACCTAAGGAGACTAAAGAGGAAAAAAAAAATAAAATGGAGGGGAAATTAGCTGACAAAAAAAAGGATGATGCGATTGAAAAAAAAAACTAATGAAGGCAGATTCTAAAACTTTACTCTCATTTCATTACCTCACGTTGGCTACGATTGTCTTCTGTATCTACTACAATTGTACGCGTCATGCTCACTAGCTAGTTCCTTGGCTTTACCATCCATCAATGCCTTCTCATGTCGACCTCATGCCCGGATCATCTGTAAAAACAACCCGCATTTGTTTTACACATACGATGAAAGAACGAAAAGTACCCGTTTAAATAATTACGGTCTAAGTGAACGATTCCTCGAAAGATACTCCGTTTGGTATGTTTTGAGCATTCAAGTGCTGCTGCATCCGCTGTTTTTAACTCGCGGGTTGTTTGGAAACCCAAGAAGCTCGGAGCTCCGAGACACACACACACATTCAGATGACCAAGAATGTTACTTACCACTTTGGAGGTGTTTCTTCCTTTCAATGTCTTAAAAGCCTCTTCAACGAAAGCTTGAGCTGCCTCGGCATCAGCTTCTGCTGCATCAGCTTCCATAGCTGCTTCCTCAGCCTCTGCAATGTGAGTCTCCACGACTCGAGACAAAAACACGACCATCAAAGTCGAAAAACAAATGACGCAGCAAACCGAATCAGAAACCAAATCATATCTGATGCCCGTTCGGCTACTGCTGTGGCCTCCTGAACGTCCATGCTTTTCATTCTGGCCAACTCTAAATCAATCTGAGATCTCGTCAGAATATTCACTTCATCCCGGTCTGTCCTAGGAGAAGTCACAGACGAAATCCTTTTCCTTCCTGTAAAAGTCTTTAAGTTCCGTCTCCTATCGTGAGACAGTGTGGTAAGCGGAATTCTATACTTGCGTTTAACCTGTGCAAAAGAATATCCGATCAATGGTACTATGATTGGGAACCCGATGTATCTTAAGTGTTATAAATATGAAGAAAGAATGATTAAATGTTATAAAAATAGTACACTCGTGGACAGATACTATAATGCTATACTCCCAAACACAATGCCTGCTGCCAGAAAGGTTTAATAAAACATACTGGATTACCTTCGTAAGTTTACCGCAAGTTGTCAAGTATTTCAGCTTGGAAGACAACAATCTTTTGAAGTCCGGAGGAGCATGATATTGTTCCTAGATGAGTTAACAACACGAATATGGGAACCATTAATCTACTCAATTAGCCATTCAACAAGGAAATCATACAAAGAATCAAGTGAAAATATGAAAAACAAAAGCCATGATAGAAACCCCAGCCTGTTAGTGAAACTCACAGAAACCTACCTTGCACAGTAATAGCATACAAAGTATAATCATCAAATTTTAACTTCATGCTCGAACTATTTCAAGCAGGAAGTCTGAAATAATTTTCTTCATGAATCATGCTTAATATGGTTCAAAACTTATTTCCTTGGAAAATCTTGGGAATACAAATACAACAACAACAACAACAATATTTGGGATCGGCCACATAAATTCTTCTTTTCCACTCATTTCAGTTTTGCGTCATCTCCTCCGAAATTTGCAACATATCCAAATCATTTCTAATGACTCGTTCCCAAGTAAGTCTAGGCCTACCATTTCCTCGTTTCTTCACTTCCATCCTTATACTCTCTAATTTTCTAACCGGAACGTCAAATGGTCTACGTTTTACGTGTCCAAATCACCTTAAGCGCACCTCACGTAATTTCTCTTCTATGGTTACGACTCCTTATTTCTCTCTAATAATCTCATTCTGAATTCTGTCCATCCATGTATATCCACACTTCCATCGCAACATCCTCATCTCAACCACACACATCTTGGACACATGTTGTCCTTTTACCGTCCAATATTCACTACCATACATCAATATGGGTCTTATGGTTGTACGGTAGAATTTTCCTTTCAACCGTATGGGAACTTTGCGATCGTAAAGGACCCCCGTGGCTTGTCTCCATTTCATCCATCCCGCGTTTATCCTATGACTAACATCTTCGTCGCAACCTCCATTCTTCTGAAGGATTGAACCAAGATATTTAAAATGCGGGTTTTAAGGTACTAATCCTCCTTACAAGTTAATTCCTACATCACTAGCACACGTCCCACTAAAATCGCAATGCATATACTCGGTCTTCGTTCTACTAAGCCTAAAACCCTTAGCCTCTAATGTACTCCTCCATAACTCTAATTGTCCATTTACTCCTTGTCTGGACTCATCTATTAACACGATATTGTCTGCAAACATCATACACTACTGTACTTCTTTCGGTATATCCCTAGTCAATTCGTCCATGACTAACGCGAAGAGGTATGGACTTAAAGCGGACTCTTGGTGCAACCCTATCGAGATGGGAAAATCTCGAGTGTCATCCCCTACTGTTCGGACACTAGTGGTCGCACCTTCATACATGTCCTTCAGTATTTGTATGTATCTCACTAATACTCCTTTACACTCTAACGCTCACCATAAAACCTCTCTTGGTACTCGATCATAAGCTTTTTTGAGATTGATAAATACCATATGCAAATCTTTTTTCATATCTCGAAACTTCTCCATCAAGTTGCGAATGAGAAAGATTGCTTCCATGGTAGACCTTCCAGGCAGAAGATGCATCAGAATATTCATCTCGTTTTCAAATACTAATTCATCCTTTCTTCATATTGTAAGAATGCATTCAGTAAGGCAACAAAATGATACCTTTGGCTCTCGTTGCAATAAGAGCAATTCATAAAGTTCTACTTAACATAACCAACACATCAAACAGCAACAGGAGCTAGTGGAAGATGATTATTGAAGCAAGTTTAAACAATTACATAGTGTCAATAGAAAGGAAAAACAACTCAAAATTAACCGGATACCTCAATGTATGCATGAATTGTTGTCTTATTAGAACCACCGGGCTCTTTTAGTGTAGTTATTGCTTCCATTATAAGGTTGTCCAGCCTGCAAAATAAATAAAAGTCTCAACTCAAAATGCATAAAATCATGAAACGAAAGATATAACAGCCAGGTAGTTGGGCTTTGTACATCTACAGCTTCGTCAACCTTTCCAACCAATCAAAGTCAACATGCTAGAGCAAACAGCTTGCATACCAGAGCAACTAAGATGTAGAGAATATCACGGAAATTCGGCCTAGAAGAAGATGAGAAAGCAAAGTGGCAACCTCATGAAACATGTAATTAGAAAACGGAATAAAAAGTGAGGATAAAGATTAAAAAAACTACTGACATTTTATCAGGCCCAAGACATCATGTGTAGAAATCCATGAAATAAAAGAAAGTAATCAAACCTCAAACCAATATTCCACGTGTGTACTTCGAAATTTATCCATATACATGATACAAGCTTCAAAAATGGCAAAAGATATAAAAACATGGCCTGACAAGTTTAAATAGATGGGTCCTGCAGTTTAAACATCAAATATTTTCATTTTATAAATCCATCATCTTATTCATTGTTTTATTCCCAAAAATTACATGGAAATAAAATATATTACTAACCTTACATTTGGTCTCCTTGGAGCAGCAGCTATTTGCAGTGCAGAACCAATAGAGAAAATAGGCTTAGGATCCGCTATTTCTTCATCGCTTTGCATGGTAGTGGTGATACTAAGGGGGTTTTCTTCATGTTTGGGAAGAGACACTATTCTTTTAACAGCTAACCTAGACTTTTCACGCGATCCCCATCCATTTGCCATGACACTCATATTTCTCCATTTATCCTAACCAATCACAAACCAAAGCAAATCAAAATCAAAAGCCAAAGACAGTAAGAGATTATACTTCAAAGTCAATAAACCAAAATCATTCAAGACAAGTTTCCGATTTGAAGCCATACGATGCACTAATCCATCAAAAAGCTAACATAAGTCATAATAGGGAATGATTGACCTTGAGATCAACATTGGATCGCAGGTATAAGACGCCACTAAATTCAGGGTCTTTGAGTATCGTGCGCCATTTACCAGCACCGTGCTTTATAACACCAGCTTTTAAGGCTGCTTCTTCTTCTGATGTCCATTTCTGCTTAGGAGCACCCATTAGGACTTGCAGGTGCAATGCTGCTCCACAGCGCGAATACAAATATTTACCACAGAGCACAGATCAAATGGTAAAACACAAAAAATGAAAAATACATAGCTGCAAAATATTTTAGCACTAGGCAATCTCGGAGGGCTTCATTTTATTCATTGTTCCCAATTTCATCAAAATGTAACATATACCCTGAATTCATTCTTCCATGGCAATCCTCAATCCCGTTGTTGATTATAATATTATGCTTTCTCTTTGATTTGAACCCTACCAGGTTTATCTCACAGTGAACACTTCAAATTACCAAATATAACCTATTCGGACGTGCAAACAAACCATTCCAACAGAGAACTCCATCCTTAACCCTATTCAACGTTCTATGAAACCCCAAATATGCAGATATCAAACCACACCGGTAGCAAGCATTCAGCTACACCCACGCTATAGCTAAAAAGTTTCATCAAACTCAGATCTCGAACTCATAAGAACTCTGCAAGCGATCATTTGTCGAAGGAGAATTAAACAAATTTAACCATAAATTCCAGTTTTCGTTCGCGTTTCGGATAAACAGATTAGATTTCAAAAATCCTGGAGTTCCTCCCCGCACGAAAACCTAATCCCTTGCAGCGAATATGAAAGTAATCAACGAGAAATAGAGGAATTCACCAGGAATTTCAATTCGGGCAGAGAAAAGTCGATCGTAGTGGTAACTACGCGAAGAAAATGTCCTCTTTAGTTTTTTTTTTTTGGTTTGATTCGGTTCCAGTCTCTTCCCCAAAAATTTAGGGTTACTAGCGAACAAAGAAACAGAAGGGGAAAAAAATCACTTCACAACACATCTGAAGATGTGTAGTAGCATGATTAATTATTTAATAAGTCCAAATAAGTGATACCGGAATTGCCCACTATCCTAATTTTTCTCTTCTCGTCTACTTTGGTTTCTCCCAAAATCCAGTTCGGTTTCGATTTGAGAATCATTCGGTTCAATTATTTCGTTTTTAAAAAAATAAATACCAATCGATTATTATATTATATTCATTTCGATAGTTCGATCTTGAATTTAATTTAAATAAATTTAGATTTTTTTGAAAAAAAAATTAGTTTTTCAGATTTTTTAAAAATTCGATTCAATTGCAAAAAATTAATTTTTAAAAATAATATCATTCGAAAATTTTGATATTACACCCTTATTTTCTTTCATCACATCATTGTGATATTTTTACAGAAAAAGATACATGATCGAAGAAAAAAATCCGATTAAAAACCAAAATTTATTGTGAAACCTAGATAAAAATTTAAAAATAGATAAATTTTTTTATAAAACTCTATATTTATTGTGCGGATTGATCTATATCTTTAATGTAAATATTGTTGTGTATTTTTTATTTGTTGTTATACGAAATGGGAGAATGTAATAGATTAAACGGAAACTTGTTTGAAATGAGAGTATTATAGAGAAAATGGGGGAGATGCGAGGAACTGGAATAGAGTCTCTCTCCTTTCGTCGCGACCCAAATCCTAAAAATTCTTCCTGCCGGCGGTATCCTCGGCCATGTCAAATCAAGCTCCGATATCCCCTCTACCACCTCCCTCTCTCACCTCCCCAAATCACTCCCCCATTTTACATCTCCCTCTCCCTCCTCCATCCTTGGTCATTCCTCAATCTTCACCTTCTATATCTCCTTCTGGTGTTTCTCGGTCACATCCTCTTGCTGTATAAAATAATCATTCTCTCTCTCTTTCTGTCGTTGAGGCCTCCTCAATACCGTGATAGAGGATATTATTGATAGAGGATATTATGGGATTATAGCACATATTATGTAATTATGATTATATTACCTTGTTTGTATAACAACTTTGTTGTATATAAGGTGAACGAATGATAATGAAAGGCATGAGAGATTTCATAAGATTACATGGTATCAGAGCCATCACAACTATTTTCTCTCAAACCCTAAAATCGTCGTCACCTCACCTTCGTTCTCTCTTCTTCAATCTCTGTTCTCTTCCCCTCTCTGATGCGAACATGACATTGCTTGAAGAAGAAGAAACGAAGAAATCTCAAAGCTTCCTTATTTGGATTCAACTCAAGATCACGAAGGATTTAAATCTGATTTCAATTAGATTTAATTTAGATATAATCAAATTTAGATATGATCTGATTTGATTTTATTTAGATATGATCTGATTTGATTTTATTTAGATATGATCTGATTTGATTTTATTTAGATATGATCCGATTTGATTTAGATTTGATCTTTTTACCTTATCTTGTTGACATTTGTAATCCTATATAAGGAGATCTTTGTAGACTTGTTTAAGCAGACTTTGGAAATGAAATAAAAAAAAATTGAGTTTCTTTAGAATTCGGTATGTCCGATTCTTTATCTTCTCGGTGTGTCCGAGTCCCAGTCTTCCTAAGTTGTGCGTGTGTCGCGTTCTTATGAGGATCTATTGTGACGATATCAGGAGGACTCTCCATCCCCTCTTGTGGTGTCACCGATCCACCCATCCTTTTCACCCGTAAGCTGAGTTCGAGCGCCTTTAAGGCCGCTGATTGGCTTCGGATCAACCTTCCATCCCGAGTGTATCAACCTTTGGAACGAAGCGTGCATCACTCTCTGTTCTCTTCTTTTGATTCACCATGGCTGCCGAGACAAATCAATCCGAAAAACCTTCCGGCGTGAGCAATATTAAGTCTCATATCCCGATCACCCTAAATATGGAAGAATACAATTACGATATATGGCGCGAAGTCTTTGAAACACACTGTCTTAGTTTCAGAGTGATGGACCACCTTGACGACACAACAACACCGACCGACGAGGCTGATACATATCGGACACGAGTCGATGGGCTCGTGAAGTTGTGGATCTATGGCACAATATCTCAGTCGTTATTTATTACAGTGCTCAAGAAGAAAAGTACGACCCACAATCCATGGACCAGACTCGAGAGCCAGTTTCGGGACAACAAGGAGGCACAATCTATGGACCAAACTCTCGGATCTGTTGTCCAATATTGATGCGGAAGTCTCTGACCGCACACTTGTCATGCACATGCTCAATGGCCTTAATGAAAAGTTTGACAATATTGTCAACGTCATTAAGCACAAGACGCCTTTCCCTTCATTTGAAGATGCACGTTCCATGTTGACCTTAGAGGAACGACGACTTGCAAAGACCACTCGGCATCAACCCACTCATACGAACCACTCTTCGGCACCAAATGTTCTTTACACCAAGACTGCAACAACACCTCACTCTCCTACACCTCCTCATGCATAGGCTAACTCATCACGCTCTCATCACCACCGTGATGGACGACCATCCGGACGTCATGGACGTTATTCTCGCAGTCGTCGGTTCTACAATAACAACCAACATAACAGTCGCGAAACACACCACAGTGGCCCCCTTTCTGGCCGCATCCATGGTCCTATCCGGTTTATACTTCTGGCATTCTCGGTGCCGCCCCACAATAGCAGAGTCCGGTCTGACCCTCGACATCTCAGTGGCAGGAACATTCCTCATCAACCAGACCAATTGAGCCCACGACAGCCTTGGCTCAAGCATTTAATACCATGACTCTCCAAAACCCGGCGGACAATGACTGGTACATGGACTCCGGTATGACACCCGTATCCCGATTCCCGTCACAGGATATGCCACATGGACTAAAAGCAATAAAATATTACAAAACTACAATACGGGAATTTTTAAAACCGTTTTAATATTAAACATGCAGCGGAATTAAACAGCAGTCAAGTCTTAAAACACACATGTCCGAATTAAAAAGGTACAATCGTACACCATAGAAATCGTATCCCATAGTTCAAATCATACCATAAGGGAAACCCCGTACACGATGTTGTCTCTTCGAAGTCTTCGTCACCTCAACCATGCTACTCGTGCTCCTCGTGATCTGAAAAAGGTGAAACCACGAGGGCTAAGCACAACTGCTTAGTGAATGCCCCGGGTCGGATCCGATAAACTCGTTCCCAGCGAGAACGGTATTAAAACGATAAAACACAAAATATATTATTCAACGTTAAACATATATTCATATTATATTAGAACATCATCATATCAATTCCCGTATGGCTTCACACCATCGGGCTAGCCGTAAACCCTGGTCACTTCTCATGACCAGGAGCGCCTCTCACCCCGTCACATCTCATGACGTTGGCCGTCGCATCTCACGACAATCAAGTACGTATGGCTTCGCACCATAGAGTTAGCCATAAACCCTAGTCACATCGCATGACTAGGAGCGCCTCTCAAACCCGTCACATCTCATGACATTGGCAGTTGCTTCGTGCAACAATCAAGTCCTGTATGGCTTTCCACCATAGGGTTAGCCGTAAACCCTAGTCACATCGCATGACTAGGAGCACCTCTCACGCCCATCATATCTCATGACGTTGGCCTCGCATCTCACGACAAAATGTGCTTCACGCGCACGTCACTTCTCGTGACGACCGATGTCACTTCTCGTGACCCTTCGGAGAATAAACCCAATCATCATACAACGATTCACTCGGTGTAGGTCGCACATCTCACCATGCATTTAAATTCTTGATTTGTTCCGATTCTTCCCTTTTACGTTTTGTCGTGTTCCAGCTCATTTTTCACATAGTTTTGTCGATCTCAAGGTTTATATTTCATCTCAAGGCCTTTTTGGCTCAATTTCATCACTTTTTAGTCTGGACTGGTCGGTCCAGAGCCTGGAGACAGATCGCGATTTCGCGATTTCGTCCCAGATTCCGATCCGACTTCGTTGGCTCATAACTTGCTCATTTCTTGTTCAAATTGAGTGCCGTTTGTTTCTAAATGCTCATTGAAATGTCCTCTTTTGATTCTAACCATCAATTTATTCAATTGTTGCATCCATTTTCTGGGTAAAGACTTGAAAGTGTCGGACTCAGAACATGTTCGTTTTCTTTTCTGAAAATTACAGTTTTTCTTCAATTTTCAAACTTCTATATCTTTCTCGTTTCTTCACCAAATCGTGTTCCGTTTGTTTCTATGTGTTCATTGCAACTTCCACTTTCTAATCATGCCCAGGTTTCATCGAAATAACACCATAACAACGATGAAAATGAGCTCACACAGAGGCAACTCGAGTCACTCACCTCAAACCAGAACTATTTCTGGTTTTGGCCGGATTTGATGGGGTTTTCCGGCGAGGCTAGCTGCGGTGGTCCCCTCAGACGTTCTAGGGCTGCCTCTTGTCACTTCCCCAAGCTCCTTTCCTCCTCTCTCCTTCTCTTTCTCTTTTCTTCTCTCTCTTTTCCTTCCTTTTCTTCTTCTTCCTCTGGTTTTTCTTCTGCAATTTTTCTTCAGCAATAATGGTGATAGGCAGACTTTGGGGCAGATTTTTAGAGGCAATAAGGCTCTGGGGTCGAGTAGGGTTGTTTAGGGAGCATTGGTGCTCAATTATGGGTGGTTAGGTCGGGTTTTCGCCGTCTGTAGGACCCTAAATCCACTTCCATCGCGCAGCTAAGGTCGCAAGCTCGCTAGATATTTTCTACTCGCCTGGACCATCGGTCCAGAGGTTTTTTTTTTGCTCGATCGGTCTCGCTATGGTCCAGAACGGTCGGTCTATGTGCTAGACCGATCGGTCTAGACATATTCTTCCTTCCTCTTGTCGTTTTCTCGTCTTTTCCCATCTCGTTCGCTCGGGTGGTTTTCGGGCCTCTTCCCAACCTTAGTGGTTCATTTCTTAAGGTTTAGTACCCGTTTATATAATTGTTCTTCTCCGAAATTTATTAAATATCCCAAATTGGATTCAGATTATTACAAATCTTTCCCCCTTAAAGAGAATTCATCCCCGAATTCGGAATTACATGATGTCGTCAATTCACTTGCATTCATAGCACAATACCCAACACCTCCATTACAGCAGTGTCATACATCAGATAGAAATTCCATACGATCCATTGTCATACACAAGAGTTTGTACAACATCAAGTGAAAAGGTAGGGGTAGTTACTACGCATCTCTTCCTCGGTTCCCAAATCATGTCCGAGGCCCCTTGACTTCTCCACAACACCTTTACCAATGGCACTTCCTTCATCCTCAGCTTCTCAACCTTCCGGTCCATTATCTGTAGCGGTTCGTCTCGAAAACGCGTAGCATTCGTGAATTCTAACTCCTGAGGCTGTAGCACATGGGTCGGCTACGTATCTTCGTAGCATCAACACATGGAACACATCGTGGATGTTGCCCAGCTCTGATGGTAACCCAAGACGATATGCTACTGCGCCTACCTTTCCAATCACCGGGTAAGGCCCGATATATCGCGGTTTCTGTTGGAATGTTGGAGAAAAAGATCGAGATTGCTCGGACTCGATCACAGAATGTCTCGCAGACGAACAAACTCGGACACGAACACAAATGATGACACATCAAGTCTTGGACTTTCTTGGCTCAACGATCCCATTCACTAATGCAAGACTTGGACAAAACTTGGGCCAAAAGCCCAATTCGATTATGAGAAGCTAACAGACAAAATCAAATCAAATATCTTCTTCATGATTTCATGCATGCGTTATGTCGACATTTCCTTTTGTCGTATCTTTTACCGTTGTGCTTATTTCCTTGTTTGTTTTTATTTTATTTTTTCTATTTTATTGTCCTCTACGTATATATATAAGCGATACGGTGAATAACAATAAAAGTAACTATTTCATCAAAATCCTCTTGTCTTCTTCGTGTTCTTCTCTTAGGCGTGCATAACCATCTTATTTTCTTGTCTACTCAATCAAATTCATCTCTAAAATACTAAATACTTCATGGTATCAGAGCATAAGGTCTAGAGGACCTTGTGTTTTTTTTTTAATTCCGCTGCGAAATCGAAGCATATTCCCTCTCGTTTGTGAGTCTACCGAAGAGGAGCTTGCTCATTTTATTTTTCAGATTTTTGTTATCCTTTTTGGTCATTCAGTCAAACCAAAAGGAGAGTTTTCTTCAAGTGAATCGTTGGCCATTCATTCAAGTCACGATTCACCATATTTTTCTTGTCTCTCTTGGTCTTTTCATCTCAAACCGAGAAGTTTTTTTTTCCTATCCCTTTATCACCAATATGTGTGAGTATTGCGATAGTGATTGTGAGTACGAAGAGGTTTATGATGAACCAAAATACAGAGAGCATTGGGATGTCGAAGATGTCTTAGCCAAAATACCGAAGTCCATAAGAGAGACGTTGGTGCAAAACGCCGATGCAAACAACATCAAGTTAAGTATTTCTCTTCTTGAAGAATTATTTCGAACTAAAGAATTTTTTGAAATGGTGCAAAAGGTACAGAAGGAAAGCAACGAAAACCTCTCTAAAGATGTCGAAGAGGTTCATTCAATTGCTCAAAACTTTAAAGAGACGGAGACAATGCATGGAGAACTACAAACCAAGTATACAAAACATGAGACGGACCGAGACTTGGATGCAACAACCTCGGAAAAAGAAGAAGGAAGAGAGACGGATGTGATGGTGAATGATCCCAAAATGGAGGCAATGAACCCCGGAAAAGAGGCATCACACTCATCCGACATAACTCTTCATTCGGGCATAACAAAGAATCCGAGCATCCCCTTCACATGGAGAGAAAATCGAGTTTATCTTTTGATTTTTGTGTTCCAAATAATATGCTTGGTATTTTTAGTGTTTATGAACAGAAAATAAAACAAATAATCATGAGGCCTCAATATGTCAAGAAGCTCACGAGTGAGGGGGAATGTGATGATACACTCGTACGCTTCTCTACCAAGAAAATAATACAAGCATCCGAAGAACAAAAAGAGATGGCATTATCTATGAGTTCCTACAACTCTAGGTTTGGTAAAATCACTTTTGAACATCTTGTCTTTTATCCCGTTGATAATGTTTATGTGTTGCAAAATGGAAAAGAAGACATATTTGTCCGAAATACGTTTGACCATGAAAAAGATATATCCGGCGACATGTTTTTTTGTATTCAATATAAATTTGAATAATATGCTAAGTCTAGAATATAAACCACACGTGAATCCACTCTTACAAATAATGTCTCATGTGTTAAGAACATTGAACTTAGCATTTAAGAATATTAAGACGTTATTTTTGCTATTGTTTAGTGAAAGACATGCCATCACATTGTTACATTTGGATTATTGTTTCAAACGGAGTGTCATGACCTCCCTTGTGTTATCTAACTATTGTTTTGAGTGTATACAGAAAATAAATGCTAAACAAACGTGTATAATAGTGAAAAAGCCAAAAGAACCACAATGGGATATATTTGCACACTTGAGGGGGAACCAACGCAAACACGGAGATATATATATTCAGCAAGATTAGCTTTTCGATATTCCTCCAAACTAATCTTGAGGGGGAATGTTGGAATGTTGGAGAAAAAGATCGAGATTGCTCGGACTCGATCACAGAATGTCTCGCAGACGAACAAACTCGAACACGAACACAAATGATGACACATCAAGTCTTGGACTTTCTTGGCTCAACGATCCCATTCACTAATGCAAGACTTGGACAAAACTTGGGCCAAAAGCCCAATTCGATTATGAGAAGCTAACGGACAAAATCAAATCAAATATCTTCTTCATGATTTCATGTATACGTTACGTCGACATTTCCTTTTGTCGTGTCTTTTACCGTTGTGCTTATTTCCTTGTTTGTTTTTATTTTACTTTTTCTATTTTATTGTCCTCTACGTATATATATAAGCGATACGATGAATAACAATAAAAGTAACTATTTCATCAAAATCCTCTTGTCTTCTTCGTGTTCTTCTCTTAGCCGATGGCATAGCCATCTTATTTTCTTGTCTACTCAATCAAATTCATCTCTAAAATACTAAATTCTTCAGTTTCAACTTACCGCCTTGACCAAACCTAGCGTGCCCTCGCATAGCTTGAACTCGGAGGAATGCTTGATCCCCAACTTCAAGGGTAAAGTCCCGTCTCCTCTAGTCGGCATATGATTTTTGTCGATCCTGCGCTGTTTTCAGGTTGATCCGAATCTTTCGAATCACCTCCGTAGTCTCTTCCACAATCTCAGGCCCGAATTCCCGTCTCTCTCCAATCTCTGTCCAACATAAAGGCGTCTTGCATGGTCTCCCATATAGTGCCTCATACGGTGGTACTCCAATACTCGCATGGTGACTGTTGTTGTATGCAAACTCGCACAACGTCATGTATTGATCCCACGGAGCTCCCCATTCCAATATACATGCGCGAAGCATATCCTCCAAAGTCTATATCGTCCGTTCCGACTGTCCATCTGTCTAGGGATGATATGCCGTACTCATCTTCAGCTTTGTCCCCAACGCATCCTGTATTGCCTTCCATAGGCGTGACGTAAATCGAGCATATCGGTCCGAGATGATCTCACTCGGCACCCCATGTAGTCTCACAATCTCGTCAATGTAGATTTGCGCAAACCGCTCGATCGGATACTCCAGGCGTATAGGGAGGAAGTGAGCAGATTTGGTTAGTCGATCCACACTACCCAAATAGCGTTCTTCTTCCTTGGGGTAAGTGGTAACCCGACTGCAAAGTCCATAGCGATCGAATCTCACTTCCACTACAATATCTCCAACGGCTGCAATTTCCCTCCCGACATCTGTCGCTCTGCTTTCACCTGTTGGCAAGTGAGACATCTGGCTACATAGTCGGCAACGTCCCTCTTAATCTTTGGCCACGTGTACCATCAGCGTAGCCCCTGATACATCTTACTTGCCCCTGGATGCATCGCTAGTCTTGTTTGATGTGCCTCAGCTAATATCTCTTGTCTCAACGCGGGGTCATCTGGCACATATAGCCGGTTTCCCAAATGCAGTGCTCCTTTCTCGTCAATGCGGTAGCCCTTAGGACTATATTCCTTGATTCGATCTCGGTACCGTGATAGTAAGGGATCACTGGGTTGTCCCATGATTACTCGTTCCACCAGCGTCGGAGTTGGTTCCTCCCGCTCCAACGTCAAATGCCCCAACATCGCAGTCAACTCTGCGGTGTTGCTGCGAGATGAAGTCACTGTACGGATAGTAGCCAAGATCCGCTTCCGGCTGAGTGCATCTGCTACCACGTTAGCTGCTGGGTCACACGGGATCCTAGACCGCCGGTTCAAAACCGTGCTAGGATCTGGTCCGCGGGCTTACGCAGCAGAATTGACGTTCAAAACGATTTTAAACCGCCCATGGACCAATCTTTCGATGAAGAACTTTCTTGAGAGAACAACTAACCTTTTGATTCACAATCTCAAAGGTTGGCTCTATCACAGCCTAGGTGTTGAAATAGCCAACACCCTCTTGAGCAGTCCACACCTTGGAATGGATTCCAACACTTGGAATCAAGCTTGCTAGAGCTCAAGAGATCCAATCTATTGTATGAGTGTTCAAGAACACTTGGGAGAGTTTCTCTCTCTCTCTAAACCTTCCCTCACGTCTGAGAATGATTGAGAGAGAGTGTTAGTTCGTCCCACCTGCTTCCCACTAAGAAAAAGGGGAAGAAAAGATGCACTTTTGGTTTTTGACGCTTGGTCCGGGGCTGACCAACGTTTGGTCTGCCGGACCAAGATGCAAAACTCGCAGAATAGTTTGGTCAGGTTCTTGGTCCGGAGCTGACCAACATTTGGTCAGCCGGACCAAGATCTTTTCGTTGCCGACAGTCCGATATTGTCGCGATCGGGCGGACCAGAAAATTGGTCCGCCGGACCAGCTGAACTCCGGACCGTGCCCTCAGTCCGCCTGACCTTCTGGTCCGGCGGACCAAGATTTCGATCCGTCGGACCAGCCGAACTCCGAGCTAACGCGAAAACGCTCAGCCTGACTGGTCTGGTCCGCCAGACCAACATTTGGTGAGCTCCAGACCAGACCAGTTTTTCGACCAATTATTTCATTTCTCCCAAGTCTGTCTGGTTTGACTGACCAACTCTTGGTCAGCTCCGGACCAGACCTCAAAGACGAAGAAAAATCCGATTTTTCTCGTTCGTTCGATCCCGTCCATACATGTCCATCCCATATGTGTGTGACCCTTTAGACTCCTCCGAATACGGCAGTAAACGCGAGATCCAATCTCGCTTTACAAATCATAAGCGGTCTCTAGCAAGACATTATGATTACCCGTATCGGAAAGAGTTAGATGTGATCTAACCGAACAGCCAGAGATAGCTCCAATGATGATCATCTTTGTCTCACGATATCATAATCGAACTCATAGTTCGAATGCTTTGTCGTATCCCGAGTAGACTGTAAGAGATAGATGACATTCATCTATAGTGCGGCCACACATTTCTACAGTCTCACTCCTACGACGGGCCCAAGCGATATCTCTCTCTTTCGAGAGGGACAAAGTACCATCTCGACTATCTACTATCCATTACATGATTCATAATATACCCGAGCGACGCCTTTATAATCATCCGATTAAAGACGACGTTTGACGCAGTCAAAGTACATTACTCGTCATGATGGATACAACAGATATCTCAGATCTGAGGATCTAAAGCGAACCATCAAGTGAGATTCAAGTCATGGATTAAATCCAATTGACAATCTCACGCGAGTCATCCAGTCACTTGTTCCAAACAAGTACTCATG